>NW_009269998.1:466036-477396 GCF_000687185.1 Egretta garzetta
CGGGGGCAGCGCGCCCCGCTGCGGGCGGAGAGCTGCCGGGGCTGGGCCCCGCAAGTGCGAGGTTACCTCTGGGAGACACCTCGGGCGCTTGAAACTTTGATTTCACGGAAAGTTTGGGCAATATTTTTTTTTCCCCCGCTTTTCTTTCCTTATTTCATTTTAGGATTCTGGAGATGGTGTTTCTGAGCTAAGGGAGTGGAGACCGGTGATTTACAGACGGCGCACGGACACCCTCTGGTTGCTCCTCTTCTTTCTCTTCTGGGCAGGTTTGGTAAGCGCGCTTTTTTTTTCTGAAAGCAAAAACCAGACCCAAAGTTACTGTCGCTCTGCCCGGTGACACGCTAAACCTGAACCGAAATGATCATGGGCACGGGTGTTAGGTCCCGGGACAGAGCTGACCGCTGCGGCGGTGCAGGGTGACTGCCGCATCTGTCACACAGGCTTTTAAATCCTTCCCCTGTTCCTTAGGTGCCGTGTAAGTGCAGGGCTGGGTTATTTACAATTTGCTTTTTTTTGTAAATTAGTCCAGCCTCTGCCTGGGCTCTTATTCCTACTTACTCACTGTAGTCTTGCTATCTCGCAGCGTGTCTGTCTGATGTCATATCAGGTCGCTGTCCTGCGCTTAGAACAGCGTATGAGCTTTTGGGAACAGGTCTTGTCTTTCTCAAGCGTGAATGTTTTTTTTCATGATATGTCTGAGGCTACTTGGGATTCTCGTGCTTACGCTATTAATCAGTTTTCAATTCAGTTCCTAAGAACTCTTCTAAGAGAAGCTAAGGCAGCAGAACGCATACGCTTTTTGAATACTGCACAAGCTGAAGCTGAGCTTTGTCAACAGGATAGGGTTTTTTTTTTTCCATGGTGTCTCATGCTTAGCGCTTTGATCAGTGGAGGGAATGCCAAAAATTAAACCTGCCAAATGGTGAGGAGTTAGGAGGTTTGTTTGTTTTCTCTCACAGTTTTTATCACGCAGTTTCTGTGAAGCTGCTTACTGCATACGTGCATTTGCTTTCTTTTGTTTGATCTTATTTTTAACAGATTAAAAAAGTTTTGGTGACACTGGTTTTGTTTGCATAGTGGAAGTTTGATCTTATTTTTAACAGATTAAAAAAATTTTGGTGACACTGGTTTTGTTTGCATAGTGGAAAAAAACCTGAAACCACATTTGTAACTCTGTGGAAATGCCTATCGCTGGCAGGTATAGACACACCCCTCCAGCAGTCGTACAGCCATCTATTACTTAATATTTATGGCTTGTATCCAGCATTCTGCACTTAAAAACCCCAGTGGTTCGCATGCACAAGCAGTGTTTGCTGTACTGATGGCGATGGACCTGTAATGTCCACCTTTAGAAGGAATGCCAGAATGTCTCTGAGAGTATATTTCAGCCTGACTTACAATGCCAGCTCATTTCTCCTTTTCCTTCTGAGAGAGATTTAATTATTAACAAATATTTGCTATGCAAATAAACTGGATCTGAAAATATTTTGTTACTGTAACAAATCTCACGGATGCAAGTAGTATGTCAGCTTTAATTGTGGAGTCTTTATAAAGATCTCCATCTGAGACTGCATTAACATGCAGTCATAATTTTTAAAAAAACCCTATTATTTAACTAGTTAGACTGCAAACATATCAGCAAAAATGAGAGTACACTGGGGACTGAGGAAGCACGTACTTACATGTTTGTGTATGAGACTCAATTTTTCCCCAGACCCCATCTTTAGTCACCAGTGTTAAAGGTAGAGTAACAAATAAAGGCTCTAAACCTTAAGTAAGAAAGCAGTTGTGCTGGATCTGATAGGTGCAGTCTGTCTCCAGCACAGCTGATACTTGGCAATATCCATGCCAAGTAGTTGTGGTTAATGTGGGACGGAGAAGACTCGCTGCTGCCAGCGGTTGGCCCGTAGCCACGGAGCCCAGTGTGTTGTCCTTGGTGTGTGTGAAATGTGGTTTACACCCCATGGGACAGAGGAGGGGACTGAGTCACTGCCGCCTTCAATAGCTGGAGTGCTGTGAATAAGCCTTGGGGTAAAGCAGCGCTCAGGGCTTCACCGCCTTCCCAGAAAGGAGGATTGCTGCTTCTCGGCACTCAAAAAGGTTTTTCCGAGGGGAGTTTTGGTCCTCATGGGGGGACGCGAGCAGGGTTTAAGCTGCGTTCCTAAGCAGGGTGTCTTATGTTGACCAAGTGTTGCTGCTGCTTGGCCGACAGAGGTGCTTAGCTGCCCCTGGGGTTTACAGGGAGCTGATCTGCTGGGGTTTTGATCCCACTGCAGAGCATTTGAAAGATCAGTGCAGCCTCACCTGAGTCCCTGGTGTGGCCCTATCCAGGTTTTTCACACCTGTTAAAGAATGCATCTTCCTGAAATTTCAGGTAACATGCATTTTAATTATACTTCCTGTGTTTAAAATAAACCTCGGATTAAATTTGCTAGCAGCTGCAAGGGCTGAACGTTACAGCAGACACGTTGCCCAGGTGTGTCTTGAAGGGCACTCTGAAAAACGAGAAGCACATGTGAAAAATTAGCATTTGAGTGACCTTGCCTAGCGACACACAGCAGCTTTGGTAGAGGCAGTGTTCAGCACCTTATTACTGCTTTCCTATTATTTTAATCAGGACCCCTGTCTAGCTTCTCCTGTGATACTCTGCTTAATTTATATACTTTCAGCAACAGATGAGGGAAAACTCTAAGGAGGCATGAGGGCCAAACTTGTCCATATGACTTGCTCCAGCCTCATGCAGAGGGGTGAATTTTAGATTTAACCGTTTGCTTCCACAAGACAAAAATGCATGGGTTAAAAGGAGTATTTACTGAATGGGAAGGAACAGCTATCGTAGCATGATTTCACATTAAAAAATATTTTGACAGATGTTTATAACTGGCTATGCTGTGATGGCTGGTGCCGCAGAAAGGCTTGTGCTTGGATATGACAGCTTTGGGAACGTATGTGGTAGGAGGAACACTCCTGTAAAAGGGGCACCCCTTTCTGGAAAGGACATGACTAATAAAAAGTAAGTACATCCGATAATGTCTAAACAAATCAAATGTTTGAGAACTTAATAAGATACATGTCTCCTAGTTGTCGAGCATATACATATGTGTAAAGGTACATGCTTATACTGAAAGGCAAAAAAAAGGTGCGAAAATCATGAGTGAAACTGAAAAGTTAAGATGGAATTTGAAAATGTTCTACGTTGTTATGCTGGCTGCTTCTTAAAGAGGATCTTAAACGGGACTTCGGCCAAACTAGCAGTTGTTCTGTGTGGCAAATCTTTGCACTTAAGGAAGTTTGAATCATAGAATCGTTTAGGTTGGAAAAGACCTTTCAGATCATCAAGTCCAACTGGTACCCTAACCCTGCCATCCACCGCTAAACCCTGGCCCTAAACACCTCATCTGCCTGGCTTTTAAATCCCCCCAGGGACGGGGACTCGACCACCTCCCTGGGCAAAGTTGGATGGTGAAGTTCCTCGTCATTCTGCTGACTTCCATGAACTAGTGCTTGTAGAGTGGCACCACCTTGGCAGCTTCTGATCCCATTTAAGAACACAAAATGAAGTGTAAAAATGTGGCATGTTCTCAAGTTACTTCTTAACTTCTGACTTCAAACTCAGGGGTTTTTTCCATTATGTGTGGAAAAAGAGTTTCATTCGCTTTGTAGCGCTTTAAAAAGATGGAAAGAAGGCTCGGAATTTAAACCTATAACACCCAGAAAGCTTGTTTTTTGAAAAGAGGATCTTTTTTTCTTTCTAGGTATGTGTTCTTTCTGAATTCATGCAGCCTGGAAATGCAAAGCCTCAAAATCAGTTCAGTTTCCTTGTGCGTGTCTAGTTGTCCACAAGAGCAACTCAACTCTTTGGAAGACCTCCAGAGTTTTGCAAGGAATAATGGTGTGCAACAGGGAATATGAATATCTCAGTGTATCTGTAGAACAGTTGAGCAGCTTTCACTTTGTTATTCTTACGTTTGCTATGCTAGGGAGTCATTTCTTACCATTAATTTCCTGCGCAGTCCATGGCAACAGAAAATAAAATGTCTTGTTTCTGCTTTATTTCAAAGCCATAGTTTCTAGAAATGTTACAGCTCTCTTATGCAAATTCAAACATTGCTGATTAATTCCTGCACAATGCTGAGAACATCCAGCAGAAAACTGTCTGCTGAGGATAAACTAGTGTAGTCTGGTGGGGGTGCCAGTGAATGAACAGAGCTCATATGCTATTTGAGACACTTGCCCATCTGCTTCTTTTACGTTGAATTAAAACTATGGTGGAATTATTAACTCTGGAGATACGCAAATGTGTTTATCCCTTTAGACATCAGGTCCCAAAGTTTACTATTCCACCTACAATTTTTTTTTTATTGTATTCTGGTGTTCAAGATGGATATGATATCAGAAGTAGCTGTTGCTGCAGTTCCAGTTCATTCATGTCCAACATATAAATAAAATAACCTGTAGCCTAACCCTTATTCCATAGGCTGTGCATAAATTGCAGACCATATGAATATTAGTGGCTATTTTTATTGGGATGTCAAAATTCCGTTCTTTTTTGTTTTGATGTTTTGTTTGACAAGGGTTGCTATTTCAATGGACAGCATTGATGTTAATTTAATTTTGGGGTATTTTGCCATCATTTGGTATGTGCGGAAAGCTGTAAACACCTGTGATACAAGTATTTTCAGGGTAACTGAATATGATCGCATGAAATTGCGTCCACATGCTAAAACTGCTTGCGTGTTTATCTCGAGGGAGAGGGCAGTATTGCGTTTTGAACGGCTTGAATGCATCCAGCCTTTCTTTCCCAGCTTTAGATAATGGAGCAGAGCGTCCTTAGCAGAGTACCTGGTAGTATTTAGCCTAGAGCCCAGAAAACATCAAGTTTCTGGGTAGATAAATACTCTGCTCTAAATCATGAGGGGCCTAGTTCTCGTGCAGTTTTTGTCGTTTTAGGTTTTTCTGTTATCTTAATGAGGAGGAGTTTAGAGCTAAAATATCGTGCTGTGAGACAAACAGTGTGCCTGCCCTCCAAGGAAGATCTGTAAATGGTAATTCTGGTTAAGGCTAGAAGGCAGAAGATTCCGCAGAGGTTGCTTTAGATTTACCCAGTTAACTAATTTGTTATTTACATTCCCACTGGAGAGTATGAGGGGTGAATATGGCCTGCTAAGGGATCAAAGCAGAAGCGTAAACAAAACTTAATTGATAAAGCGTTTTTCTCTAAAACTTTAACTAACATTAGGTTACCTTTTTTTTTTTTTTTCCCCTCCTTCTTAGGTTCTTGTCTTTGCGTTTACAACCTGAATATTTCCAGTTATACGCTAACTCCAAAGGCAGCTGAGCTGTGTCCCACACTGCCAGTTCCACCAAGGTAACGATTACTGGGTACTTCATAACACCCTTGAGTCCAAACAGCTTCTTAAGGATTGTTCCTTCCTCACTTTTTGTGTTTGACTTCGTGCCTTACAGTCAGAGATATTTTTTTTATTTATTTATTTTTGTGCATGTATCCTTATAAGTTCTCATGTGTGCCTGTGAACACGGCAGTGCCCTGTCCCACAGCATGAACAAGGACTGCATTCCCTCCATTCCAGGGTGGAGACCCTTTAGAGATTTTTCCTCTCCAAATCAGGGGAAAAGCACTCCATATGAGCAGTGACTTCTTTCCTGCACGGACTTTTGCTCTCTCCCTGAATGCCAAGGAACTGTGGTCTTGGGCCTTGCTTACTGTCCTGAACCCAGACATTTCCACCAGAATTATTTCATAGCCAGCTGGCTCAAAGCACAGGTCTGTGGATGGTACCGTCTTTAACGTTTGGCATTTGTGAGTCAAAATCCTTAAACCCATGATTTTAAATTCCACTGTGTCATGAAAATACAGCAAAGAATTGGAAACTGCATGTTTGCTATGCTAAGTCATCTGCTCTGAACAAGAGAAAACAGAAGAAAAAGGCAAACAGAAGAGAGCAGGAGACACACAAAAACATCCCATACAGTGGATCAAAGGAGAGCATGTAAATCGATGAAAAAAACATGGCCTATTTTATGTATTTCTTCAACTTTTTAGGGTTTTTTCTGTTTGGCAAGGAACTCAGCAAAGTTATTAATCTTGCACAGTAATATTTCATAGTAGAAGCAAAGCTGGTCAGGGAAGTTTTTAACTGTTGATGAACAAGCCCCTCCTTTTTAGATATGAATATGACTTTGACTGCTGTAGTGCAGCATTGCCAAAATGGGACAATAAATCCCAGCTTGTCTGGGAGGTGCCAGATAACCTCATATGTGAATACTTGGTGGTGTTAATTGTACCTTACAAGCATTGTTTTCATGTGGCTTTTTGCATTGTTTTTATGATACTTAAGCATTCTAAGTGTTTGTGATCTAGAATTACCTACAACAACATAGCTTACAGCTGTGTTAGCATGAGTTTAGGTTTTACATAAACACATGGGAGCAAAGCAGGTGGAACCAGACTAGAATGGGAATAGGACCTGCATAGAACCATTGAATTGCTTAGGTGGGAAAAGCCCTTTAAGATCGTTAAGCCCAACTATTCCCCTAACCCTGCCATCCCACCACTAAACCCTGTCCTTAAGCACCTCGTCTGCCCTGCTTTTAAATCCCCGCAGGGATGGGGACTCGACCCCTTCCCTGAGCAGCCCCTTCCAGTGCTTGACAGCCCTTTCAGGGAAGAAATTTTTCCTCCTGTTCAACCAAAACCTGCCCTGGCACAACTTGAGGCTGTTTCCCCTCATCCCATCGCCTGTTCCCTGGGAGCAGAGCCTGACACACACAGCCCCCCCCCACATCTCCCCCCTCCTCTCAGGCAGTTGTAGGGAGCGATGAGTGGCCACACCACTCCTGATACAAGCCGTGATTCTGTTGGCCCTCTTGGCCACCTGGGCATACTACGTGCTGGTGGTGACTAAGGTAGTAGTTCATTTTTTTGTCCAGGTTGACCTTGAATGGATATTCTGGTATAGTGATACAGACGTGATGCTGCTAGGCGTTCATTTTGCAGGTGAAACATAAAACCACCCTTTGTAACAGACCCAGGTCCTACGCCCAGGGCCCCGTTGTGTCCAACTCCGTGTGCCAGGTCTCCTCCTGGGCGGGGAGGGTGCCTGCCAGGTTATGGATCAGACTGGCCGTGGCTGCAAAATTGCATTGAGGATGCCGGCAAGGCACTGCAGAGGGCTTGAAAGAGAGCAGTGGCGTGGATCTCTGTGGGTTTGAAACTGTTTGTCCAGCAATTAATATGTTTTACTATCTTTGTTTTTAACCTTCCAGTAAATCTTTTCCATTATTTAATCGATGTGTTCCACAAAATCCTGAGTGCTATTCCAAATATGCATCTGTCTTAATAAGTATGGTTAATGAAATGGATGTTTTTCACCGAATTCTGAGTGGAATATTGGCAGGAAGAGATACTGTGATAGGACTGATTGTCCTTGCACTAGGTAAGGTTATAAATAAAAAGTGAGTGATGATATTTGTTTAAAATGTGAGGTTTCAAATGTTTATATTAACTTTATATTTTTAATTTAAAGGTAACCTTTTTCATATGTTTGGGGCAGAGTTGTTTTTAAGAAAGAGTGATTGTGTTTTACCAGGAGGCATTTAACAGGCTGATGAAATATGGCTCTATGAAATATCAGATTCTTTGTCCCTTGATATGGTCATATATCTCAGTTCAGGGGACTGTAAGAAATTGTTGATGAAAAAAAATGGCATCGGCATGAACATTTCATCTTAAATCTTATACAAAATATTATTGAAAAGCTAATAATTCCCAGCATGAAATATTTTGGGTTTAAGTTCATTATTAGTACAGGTAACTGTGTATTTTGAATATTAAGAAGGTTTCTGGCTTTACTAAATGCTGTTGCTTTTGAGACCACTGTTTAAAAATAGAAGCCTAAATTCTGCAAGAACCTTGAATTTATCTTTAAAGCAGATAAGAGTTAAGTTAAATGGGTTGTAACACTCACAATAAACTTACTTTGTGTATTTTTCAGCCTTCTCTTTTATACTGGTTTTGGCCTTCAGATTCATTCGCACGCTTCTGGTCCATACTTTGATGGCACTGGTTGTATTCGGGTTGTTATGTGAGTATATTTACCTTTTAGCGTAGGCTTAGCTAAGTGGATCATCTCGCTGAACTGAAGGAGGGGCAGCTGAACAAACAGCTATTCTTTTTCTCCGTGGCCATCCTCAGTAACCTTAAGCTTACCACAGCCATCTCCAAGCTGAGCCCTGCCTGCCTTTGGGTGCCAAGGTCTGGCTGCGCTGTTCCAGCCGCTGAGTGTTGGGATGATGATGATTTTTTTATTTTTGTACAGCTGCCTGGAAACAACATTTCTTTTGGCAGATGAATGCAGTTATTAAAATGCTACTGTTTCAAAGAAAGTTCAGCGAAGTTTTACATTGCCTGCTTTAGGAAGGGAGAGCTGTAGGAATGTGTCCAGCTAAAATAAACTTGTCATTCCGTGAAAGTTGGCTTTGTATCTCCTCGATGAAATTACGTGCCTGAGCTTTAGGCTAGCTGCGAGAAAACCAAACATTCTGCTGCGGTTTTACCTCAGACTAACAGACCATTATGTGAATTTTCTCTGTGATAGCGCGCCTCTCTGCTACGTGAAGGTCTTCCTGAGCTGAGCTTGGCTTAGGCGGGAGGGCGAGAGGCGCGGGAGGGAGCCAGGCAGACGTCAGCCGGCCGAGAGCAGCGGGCTGCAGCCGGGGAGCGCTGCCCGCTTCATCCTGCTCTTGTCTGCTCAGTTGTCTCAGGCGTTCTCTGGTGGCTCTATTACGACTACAGCAACAATCCCAGCACCGAACTGGAAACTGAAAAGGAAAACGTAAAATTCCTACTTGGATATGCGATCTTCTCAACAACAGTTACCGTAAGTAGCATTTTACCCTAAGCAATGGCGGACAACTTGAACTGCAGTGGTTCTCTGGCAGTAAAAATAATTCCTCGTTCCTTTCAGAATTGAAAATGAGAATTGATTATAAGATTGGCTTACGCTCATTTAAATTTATATCTTCATTGTGAAATGTGTTTGTCAGCACAGGGCTCTGCCATACTTCAACCCTGTACAAGCAGTGTTAACATTGGTGGTGTAGGCATGCGAGAACTGTGTTCCATCCCCATTCTTCCCAGGATCAGCTAACTGGAGAATCATGTTAAGCAAATGGAGCAGCAGTGGCTTGCTATGAACATGAGATTTGCGGATTCAGCCTACCCTGGCAGTAGGAGAAACGGATGGCAGCAGTTTTAGACAACAAAAGGGGTAGTGAAGCCCAGGCAGTAGTGTCTAGGCCCCAAATCATGGGGTTAAATTCTGCTTTTCTCTCATTGGCCTTGTTTTCCAACAGAAAATCTGAGCGTGGCTTGCAACTTTTACAATGATTTTTTTTTCCCACTCTGATGTTGCAATGTTAAAGGAGTCATTGCTCAATGTGAGCATACAGACAACTTGTACTTCACGAGACATTTGTCAAAATGATTGTTCTGTTTTCTTAAAGCAGAGGTAGGATCCATAGATTGGAATTCACCGGATATGAACAGTCTGACAGTTTACAGTGACAAGTACAAATGTGTCACGGATCAGGTTTGGTTTTTTTATATCCTCTGTAAGTCATGACCTTTTTACTTCTGTTGATACCAAAGGGGTAGTACGAAAGGTTCCTTTATATGCACGTGTGTTCCAGTGCAACCGACTGTCGTTTGCAGAGCTGTGGGAACATCCACTGCTGCAGGTTACGCTTCTCTTCCGAGCTGGTGGCTTCTTTCTAGAGCAGGCGAGAAAACTGGTGAAGCAACTGCTACTGGTTGCATTTATTATTTTATAGATGCCAACCTCTCTTTTAATTGCTGTTCCTGGTTCCTTGTCATATACAAAGAACTGGGGACATCGTGGGGTTTTTGACTTAGGGTTTTGTTGGTGGTAGTTTTTTACTTGAGGGGAAAAAACCCAATTTATGTAAATGAGGTTTCATTTTATGTCTGCTTTGCTTCATACACACACAGCTCTGAAATTAGTTTGGTTGTGCTACCGTCCTTTCTGCGGAACCACTGCGAACAGTGGCAAGCTGACCTGAGTAGGAAGAAAGTTTAAATGTTCATGACATACAGGGTACGTGAGAGGAATGTACAGTGTGTAATGTCCATTTGTGTTCAGTGTAAAGCAAAACAGGCTGTTTCCCATCGGGTGAATTACAGTTTTATGAATTCTCCTTTTAACTTTTACAATGATTTTTTTTTTCCCACTCTGATGTTGCAATGTTAAAGGAGTCATTGCTCAATGTGAGCATACAGACAAATTTGTACTTCACGAGACATTTGTCAAAATGATTGTTCTGTTTTCTTAAAGCAGAGGTAGGATCCATAGATTGGAATTCACCGGATATGAACAGTCTGACAGTTTACAGTGACAAGTACAAATGTGTCACGGATCAGGTTTGGTTTTTTTATATCCTCTGTAAGTCATGACCTTTTTACTTCTGTTGATACCAAAGGGGTAGTACGAAAGGTTCCTTTATATGCACGTGTGTTCCAGTGCAACCGACTGTCGTTTGCAGAGCTGTGGGAACATCCACTGCTGCAGGTTACGCTTCTCTTCCGAGCTGGTGGCTTCTTTCTAGAGCAGGCGAGAAAACTGGTGAAGCAACTGCTACTGGTTGCATTTATTATTTTATAGATGCCAACCTCTCTTTTAATTGCTGTTCCTGGTTCCTTGTCATATACAAAGAACTGGGGACATCGTGGGGTTTTTGACTTAGGGTTTTGTTGGTGGTAGTTTTTTACTTGAGGGGAAAAAACCCAATTTATGTAAATGAGGTTTCATTTTATGTCTGCTTTGCTTCATACACACACAGCTCTGAAATTAGTTTGGTTGTGCTACCGTCCTTTCTGCGGAACCACTGCGAACAGTGGCAAGCTGACCTGAGTAGGAAGAAAGTTTAAATGTTCATGACATACAGGGTACGTGAGAGGAATGTACAGTGTGTAATGTCCATTTGTGTTCAGTGTAAAGCAAAACAGGCTGTTTCCCATCGGGTGAATTACAGTTTTATGAATTCTCCTTTTGTTTTAAAGAAACAGTAGTAATGATTTCAGAAAAATCAGATTTTAATCCACAGGCTCTTTGAGAATATAGGCAATGTCTCAGAAAGCTTTTCCGGTGCGCAGTTAAGTTTGTGTAAAGTGCCTTGTGTCTTTGTGAAATCTGTACCCCCCGATCCCACATTTGACAGCTCTGCTACTTTTCTTAAGGCAAAAACCCCAACAATTTGTCTTTTTATTTCCTGGAACAGGTTGTGCTGCTTTCCCTTATACTTGTACTAAGAAAGAGGCTTCA
>NW_009269998.1:477416-483013 GCF_000687185.1 Egretta garzetta
GAATTGTTGGTAAAATCATTGGCAGGATTCCTTTCCTCCTGTTCCAACCACTCTGGACCTTCCTGATTCTCATTGTGTTCTGGGTGTTTTGGGTTGCTGTACTACTTAGCTTAGGAACTGCAGGTAAGTGTACGCTCTCCGTGTTTTTGGATGAATGCTATCTGTTTCCTAAGTTCACTTCTCAAATATGGGACCTCCTGGTGTTAGCATACAAAACATGGGCTAGTGTTGTTACACAGCTGTGTTACTCTTTTTTTTTGTTTGTTTTGTTTATTTTTTTCTCCCATTTGTTGAAGTCTTCAATGTTGCCATACTTCTGTAAGTCCTAGCACTACAGAAGAGAGATTTTTTTGCTCCTATATGTGGACTTTAGTTTTGTTCTTTCTCAATTGTTTAGTTTATGGTTAGATTGTGGTAGATACAGTTTATGTCTGATGTATTTAAATGAAGGAAATAACAGGAGGGAGGAGACAGCTTTTAGTGCTGTTGTTACAAAATGAGAATGTTAATCTCCTCTGACTGTAAACAATGTCCAGTTGTCATGGACAGTTGTTTCTGAGCAGTAGTTCAGTGACAACCACTATCATTATTTAGACTGGTACGACAGTATTTGGATTAATCCAGGGGTTCTTGCAGTTGTAGGCAAGGTGCACTGTAGAAATAAGTCCATCACCATGAAAGATCTGCAAGAACAGATTTTGGTTCTGGAAGTGGTGTTTCTGAGGGACATACCGCTATAAGAACTGTCACTGATTGAACCGGGGTAATTTGGCTGCTGTTCCTTGGCCCAGCATTACGCCATCCAAGGGAGGGAGAGGTTGTTCTTCCATGGAACATCACCCAAGGAAGGGAAGCTGAACTCTGTGTGGCTCTGGGGATAAATCCTCATGCAGACATCAGCCTTTGTACATAGGAGGCATTATGGTTTGGGGTTTAGTGTTTTGTTTTGTTGGGGTTTTTTCCATTTTAAATTTCTAGGGCTACCACTAGGAGTCAGTTGTTGTCCTTTGGGTTGCAGCTGATGCATAATTGATGCAGGTAGAGACTGTTGTTTGTCATTCCCATATTTATTCATGGGTTTTCCATTTTCTGAATTTTGACAGTGGTTTCTATGTGGAAAACCAAACGCAGCCTAGCTCTTCAGATGTTCATGTGTTACCATTTTATCTTGTGTTTCCACCACCCCCTGAGATGGTGGCTGCAGTAACCCCTCCATTCAGGCTTACAGATCCCTGGTAGGCCTGAAAAGCCTCCAGCCTTTCTGTAGCTGAGCCCATGTTGCAATCCTGGCAGCGTTCCCCTGCCTCCATGGGTCGGGTACCTCACTCCTCTTCCATCACAACTGCTTCCATCTCCATCTCATGCTGTTAATTCTGGCTCTGTACGAGACCCACTTCACTTGTAACAAGGTAGTCCGTTTGTCTGAGTCCATGCGGGCATTGCAAGTGATTCACCTGTTGCTTAGGCTAGACTAGGGATGTTTCCTTCCAGCTTGCATTGCAGAGTCGTGCAGGTTTGCAAGGGTCTCGCCGTTTCTGCTGCCTTTCCCCCAGTCGCTGGCATCAGTCAGAAGTGGCTGCCTGAAGCACTTGTCCAGCTGATAACCTGCTTCTCCTGCAAAAGGGTCAGGCCTAGCGAGGCTGAATGTCCAGCCTCCAGTCTCTTTGTGAGTTGTTCCTGGCTGACTGAACAGTCAAGCAGATTGACTTTGCTTTAGGTGTGTGATGGTTTGACCTTGGCTGGCCACCAGGTGCCACCCAGCCGCTCTATCGCTCCCCTCCTCAGCAGGACAGGTGGGGAGAAAATGGGATGGAAAAAGAAAGAAAACTCGTGGGTCAAAACAAACGCAGTTTAATAAAAAGCAAAAGCAAAGGCAGTGCATGGTAGCAACAAGAAAAGATTTTATTCTCTACTTCCCAATAGCAGGCAATGTCCAGCCACTTCCCGGGAAGCAGGGCTTTAGCATGCATAGCCATTGATCCGGAAGACAAAACGTTGTAAAAAACTAATGCCTCCCCCCCCCTCCTTCTCCTTTCCCCTTGGCTTTTATCTCTGAGCCGACGTCCTATGGTATGGAATAGCCCTTTGGTTGGTTTAGGTCGGGTGCCTTGGCTGTGCCCCCTCCCAAGATCTTGCCCTCTCCCAGCCCACGGGTGGTGGCGGGGGAATGTTGGAGACCCAGCCGTGTGAGCACTGCCCAGCAGTGGCCAGAACCCCGGTGGGTATCAGCACCTTGCTACACACCGATAGGCAGCACAGCACTGTGCAGCTCGACCCAATACAAGGTGTCGTGGATATTCCTTCTCCACACTCCTCTGAGTTGAATTTTCCCTTTACAGAGGCAGCGTTCCACGCTAGACACAGCTTTGTGTTGTCCTTAACTTTCCTGCAAGATCTTCATCCCATGTATGCACGTACCAGCCAGGCACAGCAATTTTCAAACTGGCCTTGGGGGGTACCTTATCACTGGCCCAGACCAGTCCTTTATAGAAAGGAGCATCTCCTGAGCTATCAACCAACTGTTCATTTCATCCACCTGCTTGGATCCGATGCAATTTATGATAAACATTAACTACAATACATCTAGTAGAAGGTAAATAAAATGAATGATAACACACTGATTTGTTAAATATATAATTAACAATAACTATTAGAGGAAATACTACATCCTTGATGTCAAGCTGAGCTGGCCCATTACCCCCAGGATGATTCACTGGTACTCTTAATATGCACAGATAGGGATGTGAAGCTTGCCCTTGCTAAATCTAAATTTAGAAAATGCCAGCTGAGCCTGTTGTAATCAAAAGCTTTTGGAAACATAGCAATCATTAGAAGAATAGAAATATTTTAGCTCACGTGACAGAAACAGCTTGATGGTAAGTGCAGGAGGGGGAATCAGTCAGGTATTTCCTGGATGCTTTGTAGGAAAGCAGTGACTTGCACATTATATCCGAAAGCAAATTCTACATCTATTCACAGGGAAATAAAACCCAATGGCAAGTGCTTTTGAGAGGCTTTTTATGCTTTTTCCATATTGTGCCATTTTCCTTCATTGGTTATATTCTCTGTTTCCTGCTAGACATTTCCATTTAACTTTTTTTTTTTTTTTTTTTTTTTCTGCCTGCTTGGAGAGTAGGACTCAAAGTTTGTGACCTGCTGTTACATTCATAGTGCAGCACACGTCTCCTGGCTCAGAGGTATTTTGTTTTTTGTCTCCTCCCTGGCATAACAGGAATGCGGATGTTTCCAGCCAGTGATGCAAACAGCACGGTACAGAAGGCAGCATAACCTTGCTGCACAGTAGAGCAATGTTCAAGTTCCTGGGACGTTTTCAGTTTTGAAAGAACTGACTTTTTTGCAGATTTAGCATAAGAAGGGAAGGTTATTTCCAGGCATTTAACTGTCAATATATTGCTCATATGAGGAATCTAGTAAAACATATGTTTTGACTGAGATCATCTGCCAGGATATTTTTAGTGTAGATGCTAATTCTTATAAGATTTTTTTTTCTGTTATGAGTTAGCGTGTTAATATTTCAAAGAGAATGTGCATTTGATACATAATCCAAACCAATTTGAAGTTACGGCCTAAGTGTGACTGCAGATAGAAAATGCCACTCTACCTATTTGATTTTTTTTTTTTCTGGTTAAAACTCGATTCTGTTAATTTTATCATTTATATTTGTAATCGTTCTTTTTGCTAAGCTGTCCGTGATGGCTGTTGTTACCCAACAGGTGTAAATGGAGTTCTTCGCAAAGTCCAGGACTGAGGTATTTGTGTAAATAACATGTAAATGACCTGCAGCAGCATCAGTGCCCGCTAGGTGCCGATGAAGTAGTGTGAGAAAGTTTCTTCATATCTACTCGGTTGTTTACAGCTGCTCTGTTTACAGAATAACTCCTCCTGAGAAGAGTTTGAAGACAACAAAGGCAATTTTAGCCTTTTCATGGTCTGGGGAGGTGGGGAAGGATTGTTTTATCCAGCTCTCGGGTTGAGGAGATTTGTTGAGGTGACGCAGGAGGTCGGTGTCAGCAAGAAGGATGATAGTTGTGTGGATTTCCAGTCCCGTACCCTGCCTCGGATTTGTTCTGTAGTTCAAAACTTGGACAAATGAAAAGTAGACTAGAATTGGTCTTGAGAATATTCCTTTAGATTTTATTTCAAATTTTCAATCCAAATATGAGTCCTCTGAAATGCTGCCTGTTGAAGCAGCTCACAGTACGATAGCTTGTTGGGGCTGGGTTTGCTCTTCTAGGATGACTGGTACTTAATGCATCCTGTAGAAATGAATACATACACTCCTGTATGGTTAATAATGCACTGGCAGAACAGTTTTGTGTTTTTTACTAGTTTTCTACAATCACCCTGTAAACGGAAGATGTTTCTTTTGCTTTTTGAGTTTTGGGGACTTTTTGCAACAGCTGAGCGCACTTCTCTGAATGTCTCCCAAGATACGCTCTCTGTGAGCAGTTTGTTTTCTCTGTTGATAAACAGTTGCCTAGCCAAGATTTGGTTTGTAAAATACAGGTGGAGGTTTTCTTGGCTTTGACACTTTGACTTTTTATTCTCACAAAAATATTTTCTGGGGCTATGCAGACTATATTTAAAATACAAATATATGAAGAAAGCTTAAAAAAAAATGAAATGCTTACAGAGACACTAGTCTTTTGTCCAATACAGAGAGGTGGGATTGGCTTGCTGCTGTGCTGCACCTGTTCTTAATATTTTCCTTAAATCTTGACTAGTTATGTAGCATTTATAGCCTCTTGCATCTTACAGCTCTGGAGGACTTGATCCTCGCTTCAGCTGCGGTGCACCTCATCGGTATGCGACCACACAGGCACCTTACTTACATCCCCTCCAAAAGTTAGTGTTACTCCGAGAAAAGACTTAACTTCTTGGGAGCTATAGAAAACTATAGCCCACACTTGGAAAGGTGCTTATGCACATGACTAACTTGAAACACGTGGATAATCCTATTAGAATCAATGGGACTACTTATGCATTTTAAGGTAGGCACCTGCTTAAGTACCTTGGTAATTCAGAATCTGTAAGAGCAGCAGAGACTGAGTGAATTCCAGACCTAAAAAACAAGGAGAAATGCCAGACTCCACAAGACTTGAGACAGCACAGTGGCACCAGCTAGAACCATTAGCTGGCTAGGAATGGAATTCCGCTGTGCTTTGGAAAAGCTGATATTGTCTTAGGGTTGTTGAGTCTTATCATTTGCTAATTTGTGCGGCATTTTGCTGCAGAGCTGACGCGGCCATGTGGCACAGCAAAGCATGCCTTTTGGCCTTCCCCCACGCAGGAGCTGTGAAGTCCACGTGGCTCTGGAGCCCTCAACACAAGAAGGATATGGAAGTGTTGGAGCGGGTCCAGAGGAGGGCCACAAAAATGATCCGAGGGCTGGAGCACCTCTGCTATGAGGACAGGCTGAGGGAGTTGGGCTTGTTCAGCCTGGAGAAGAGAAGGCTGCGGGGAGACCTGATTGCGGCCTTTCAGTACTTAAAGGGGGCCTATAGGAAAGATGGGGAAAATCTTTTTAGTAGGGCCAGCAGTGACAAGACAAGGGGTAATGGTTTTAAACTAAACCA
>NW_009269998.1:483072-487141 GCF_000687185.1 Egretta garzetta
GGCGGGGGGGGTTGGACTAGATGACCTCTAGGGGTCCCTTCCAACCCAAAACATTCTGATTCTATGATTCTATGATAAATGCTATACGTGCAATGTAGGATGAGAAGGCGGTGCGAGGTTGTCGTGTAATGTTGTGTAACATCCTACAGGCAAGTGAGCAAGAAGAACTGCCACATAAAGCTGTGCAGTCGCAAAACCAGCAATAAAAATGTATTTCCTGCAGGGTCCTTGACATTCCAATTGCAGTCAGCTAGCTTAGCTGTAAATACCACTACGTGGAAAAAAAAGCTAAATAAAATAACACCATAAATTCTGTTTGCAGGAAGCATGAAGATTCGGCGCGTGATGCCAGAACCTTTCCTCATGTAGCAATGGGAAGGGCACATCATATTTTCATGTTAACAGGAACTGATAAATAGGCTCTCAGTATTTTCTGGTCAGTGGTTCTTTGTTTTCGATAAGGAAATTGCTGAACTAGACTTCCAGGAATTTTCATCCCTTACAACAGCCTACTGCTCCAGGCATCAGCAGAACCTTGCAGCAGCAGCTGCCAAATAAGAGCATCTGGCATTAAGCCTGAAAGTACCAAAATACAGCTAAAAATCCTGCCTGTGCGTGCTGACTTCAGCATCGTTGCATTGCTGTGCTGACGTAACGGCGCAGCGCTGGGCTGCAGAGGCAGACGGAGAAACTCTCCCGAATTCTGCTGCAAACACGTGTGCCTGTTTGCGTGGTTCACAACGCTTCTCTGAAGGATTTGCAGCAGATCAGCATTTCTACTGATCAGAGGTTTTTAGATTTGGGGATTTGGCTGTAGGGACTTCAGTTCTTTACCTACTTCTTAATGTTATCACTTTAAGTGTATAGCACACCTGAAAGATTTGTGATTATATAGATGGAAAAAAATACTCCGTTGACAAACTAAACCATATTTCAGGGCTTTGTGGAGAAAGTTTAGCTTGTGTGAGCAGACAGATCACAGCAGAGTGATGAGGAAATGGCGTATACTTTTCTCAGCAGGATATCACGATAGCTTTAACGTTTATCTGAGCTACTAAGGCTGATGTATGAAAGGTGGCATTGCATGTAATTCTGTTGACAAAATTATGCATGCACGGGAGACCCAGAAGACGGGGAATCAGTCAGACATGGGTGTTTACATTGATAAACAGATTTCTATGAAGTAAGAAAAACAGTCCACCACATCAGCAAAGCGATCAATGGGGAACTCACGGGGGGATGCGTGCGACTTCTGTGCAGCGGAGCACAGCGCTGTGCACGTGTGTGAGGCTGACCAGGGAAGCCAAAGCCCCTCCTGCTGTTAACGCAGGTGGTTATTCCAGCAGGCTGATAAAAAGCAAACAGAATTAGTTTACCATACGTGCATTTCATAGAACCATAGAATTGTTTAAGATCACCAAGCCCAACCGTTCCCCTACCCCTGCCATCCCACCCCCAAACCCTGTCCCTAAGCACCGCCTCTGCCCGGCTGTTAAATCCCCCCAGGGGTGGGGACTCGACCCCTTCCCTGGGCAGCCCCTTCCAGTACCTGACAGCCCCAAGGGGAAGGAATTGTTCCCCATGGCCAACCTCACCCTGCCCTGGCACAACTTGAGGCCGGTGCCCCTCGTCCCATCGCCCCTTCCCTGGGAGCAGAGCCCGACCCCCCCGGCTCCCCCCTCCTCTCAGGCAGTTGTAGGGAGCGATGAGGGCTCCCCTCAGCCTCCTCTGCTCCAGGCTATAGGCTATAGACTGTGTCTCACTTGGTTATTTCTTTCATGGAGTTAGAAGAGGAAACTGCTCACCTCCAGAGATCGTTTTATTCTGTGAACACGTTTCTCTTCAGGTTTAATAGACTTAAGGCTTGGTAAACTGAAAAAATAGCAGGTTATGGACCTAGAGACCTTCCACTAGGAACAAATGTCCTCATGCCATTATCCCCCGATTAGATTTCAGAGCCAAGCGGCATAAACAGGTTGCATAAAGAAAGGTCTGATTGCTAAGTTACCTAAGCTACCCCTGCCTTTTGTGAAAAGCCGTTTATTGAACATGGAATAAGTTCTTTGTTATTAACAGAAGTGGAAGCAATTTTTTTTTTAGCTTGAATAAGTGAATTTGTCAATGTTCCTGAACACAGTAGTAACATTGGAGCAGGTACTACCATACAGATGTCTGCTTTTGGGTTGCTTGTTGGTTTGGTTTTTTTTCCTGCTTTTATGTGCCTGTATTTTGCACAAAGATTGCAAAGTATAGAGAACAGAAAACTAGTTGCCATGGTTCCAATTACTAATAGTAATTAAAATAATAATCCTGTTTTGTTGCAATGGTGCGTTATGCATCCTTAATATTTTTCTGTACCCTTTCTTTTGCTTCTTACTGAAAAAATCTACAGCCTTTCATGACTATGAGTTTATTTCAAATTTGAATGAAGAAAATTAAGATTTCATTTACGTCTGAAGCATTTGATTACTCAAATTTTGAGTAACGTTTGCTCAGAAATCTTTACTAATTCGTAGCTGTCCTCTTGACTTTGTTGGCAGCTGTGTCTCAATCCCAATTTAAACCCAAGCTTTTCCTTTTTATAAGATTTAATTTTTCAAAATTTTATTTGGATTACAAAATTTTGTCCTTCTGACTTTGTTAGAATGGATAGAGTTAAATAGCACCTGAATTTATTTTTTTATAATTTTATTGAAGAAAAGTTAAGACAAAGGGTGCAGAAGCACTTATATGTACTTTTTTTTTCCTTGTCGATGTGTAATCGGTGGTGTAATCCCAACTCCAGGTACGGCACAGACGACTTCAGGAGGACAAGTAGAGTACAGAGCTCTGTCTGGAACTTGCTACATGGCGTGGTACCATGTTGTTGGCCTGATCTGGACTAGTGAATTCATCCTTGCCTGTCAGCAGATGACGATTGCTGGGGCCGTGGTTATTTGTTACTTCAACAGGTGAGTGCAGAATTGCCCCTGTATAGTTTTGGGGATTTTCCAGTATTTACTTTCAATCTTTTTCTAGGCACAGTAGCCTCAGATAGACTGCAATTTCTGTCTATATCTTGGAATCCAATTTAATATAAAACAAGGTTGTTGCAAGAGCTTGAGTAAGATTTTACAATGTGTATGATATTAATGTGACTCACCCCTACCGCTGGAGTTACCGGGCCAAATTGAGCCTTGATCCAAGCCAACATTGCTCAATCGACTCTGGTGAAATTGCCCTTGGGAAGGCACAGGCTGCATTTGACCCTTTTCCAGGAGACTGCATTAGCTTCCAAATGGAGATGCAATATATAGTTCCTCGGTAATTTCATGTACTCATAGGCAGTTTGACCTCTTCCTAAGTGTTCATCCCTGCTCTGGGTTTCCATTTGCTCTGTCTGCATATATGCCTAGTCCGCTGCTGCTCTTTTCATTCTGTTAAGGTATTTTCAGTTAACAGTGAATACTTTAACAGCACTGTTAAGAATTTAGAGATGCGTAAACAGACTTTATTGGCTTCTATACTACCCTGAAATGTAAATGTGGAGGAAATGAGGAAAAATCTCTACTTTTCCATTGCACGATTTATACTGTTTTTTTAGACTTGCGATACTGTAAAATGAAATTAAATTGTTTTCATGCACTGGAGCGGTGTTACCCTGTCATTGGGGGAGCAGATTTAAATCTCACAATACACTGTTGAGTTTTTTGACAATGAAGAGCGTAGCATCCTGAAAATGTTTTTCCTCATAAGTATTTTATCAGTGCTCTCACCCTCACTGCTCTGTTCCTCTGCGCCCAGTGGTGAGATTTTCTGATCTGTGAAAAACTCTGGCATTTTAAGGCATTTCTTCATTTTGTAGTAGAGGAATATGGTAATAATCTTATTTTGTTGGAAAATTAGCCCTTGAGGAAGGCAACCTGAGAGTGGGTCGGTGAGCCTGGCAGGAGAGGGACCGGGGACACTGGACCACTGGCTGCAGCCCCCCGGGACCACTGGGCTCGGGTGGCTGGGAAGGGAGGCTTTGGGCTTCTCCAAAACCTAGGTAGCAGGTTTCTGTTGATGGTCTCTAGGACATATCCCTGGA
>NW_009269998.1:487152-531626 GCF_000687185.1 Egretta garzetta
AATGGCGAGGTGACCCCCGTTGTAACCAGCCAGTGCCCACCGTCATTTTAAATGGTGTTTTGTCATCAGATCCAAAAAGCCAAGTCAGGGCAGTGTTTAACACGTGCATCGGGAGCCTGTCTCTGCTAGGATTCTCCATGCAGCCAGCAGCCGTGCCGCTGAACTGGTGCTCAGTAAAAGAGCAGACAAAACCTAGAACGCTGCTTTTTTAAAGGCTGAGATCTGCAGAGTGACACAGTCTCACGCTACTATTTTACATGCCATGGTAGGACCTGAAAAGGGAGGAGCTCGCATTTCTTACATCATCTCCTTTTTCCGGTTGAAGCTCTAAACACAGGTAACGAGCATGGCTGCGGTTCTGTGGGCTGCTCCTTTCTTCCAAGCAAATTTTTGTACCTCAGGATTTTACCATCTTCGACGCAAAGTTATGTACCTCAGGCTTTAGCAATAGTTTCAGCTTTAGCAGCTGAACGCTGAGGCACTAAGGGTTCATTTGAATTGGCTTGCTCGAGGAAGCACAGGAAAGAAAAGCAGTTTCGCCAACTTACTGGGTTGTGTGCTGCAGTGCGTTTTGGTACGATGCACCACCTGAACGCCCCAGGCAAAGACGCTGTCCATGTCTTCACAGAATCATGGAGTCTTAGAATCGTTTAGGTTGGAAAAGCCCTTGAAGATCATCAAGTCCAACCGTTACGCTAACCCTGCCAAGTCCACCACTGAACTAAGTCCCTGAGCACCTCGTCTGCCTGGCTTTTAAATCCCTCCAGGGATGGGGACTCGACCCCTTCCCTGGGCAGCCTGTTCCAGTGCCTGACAACCCTTTCTGTGAAAAAAATTTTTCCTGATGTCCAATCCAAACCTCCCCTGGTGCAACTTGAGGCTGTTTCCCCTGGTCCTATCGCCTGTTACCTGGGAGCAGAGTCCAACCCCCACCTCACTACAGCCTCCTGTCAGGCAGTTGTGGGGAGCAATAAGGTCTCCTCTCGGAGCTCTCCTCCTTCACACAGAGCAGGGAAGCACCTGTAGGAACTCCTGTGATGACATTCACCGCTCTGTTAGGGCTTTCCGCTTTCCAGCTATTTTTTTACTGCTGCAGGAACTGGCCACAGAGCACAGAAGGTTCCTGCACCCAATTGTATTGAAATCATTTTGTACGTCTACGGTCGAGCCCTCCGCTTGCTTGCCAGGTGATGTGTACTGTGTTGAGAGAGCTGTGCTTGGAAGGGGAAATGCAGTTTTGCTGCGGTGGTGATCCCTCTTCCTGGCCTTTTCGGCTGCCGGCACAGATCTGCAGCGAGGCAGCGCCGTGCAGGAACGGGGAGAGGATGCAAGAACAGCCGCACCATCAAGGGCAAGGGTTATCTCAAGCTGTTCCAGCAATTCCAAGCTTGTCTGCTGTGTGTTTTTAATGTATTCCCTGGGGCAGCAGCATCAAGGCACGTCACAAGAGTTTGTTTATGATGCCTCGCAGAGAAGCTTTCGTCTTGGCTTGTAAGCGCTCCAGGGAAATGGCACGGCCTTCCCCTGCGGAAATCTCCTTCCACGGCACACGCAGCGATGTGCTGCACTGCCAACAGCCACGGGGGAGCTGCAGGTGGGGAGGGCAGGGGGTCATTTTAGCTGGATTAGCTTTACAGGTGACGTTTGTTTGACCTGTAGTACCACCACTGAAAATGGATTTTGACTTCGCTTATCTCAGATGGAACATGAATACATGAAAGATTTTACTAATTTAATAAAATAAATAGAACTTTTTTGCTTAATGATTACTCTTTATGACTTGTGAAAAGGGCTCAGTCTTTTAAAAAAACCACCTTTGTTGCTATTGCTGTTTTACATGAGGGTTTATTTTCATCTCGGTGTGCTTAGGTGTTGCGTGTGTATTTACCTTTCCGGTGAGTTGAGGCTTTTCCCCTCCCTGGGATTAAAGGAAGGTGGTGTGGGTGCCTTGACCCATGGCACAGGCATCGCTGTCCTGTCCGTGTCTGAGCTTATTCAGTAACTCCAGTGCATGTATGTCACGGCACAGGGTTGAAATTACAGAGTTCTGTAAGTATTTGCAGGATTGGGGTTTTCCACCTGGCTCTAAGGCGTTCAGCACCACAACTTCCGATAGATTCAGTGAGAGGTGAAATACATACATCCCCCAGTAAGTCAAAAATCCACGTTTATGGATTTGCACTGAAGTCACCAAGAGATGAACTAGGACCGCATTTTTAAAGGACTCCCCTTCCCTTTGCAAATACATCTGCAGTATTTATGAGCATCTTTTGCCCTACTTGCATGCTTGACCTAAGCTGTGTAAAAGAGCCGTTGGCATGTACATCGTCAGACCTGCCCCGTGTGGTTTTGTGAGCAGGTAGAAGGGCAGTTGGAAGTACGGTCTGTGTGTCCTCTGTTAGCCTGATAATGTGTCTCTCTTTTTTTTTATTTTTTTTTTTTTTTATTACAGATCTTGTAATTTATTGTATTCGGTTTAAAACCAAATTCGTGATTCATTCCTTAACGCTTCTCAAGTAATTTACGCTAATCTCTTTCTAGGCAGTCTTTGAAATAGATGAGGCAGGATTGAAGAAAACTGTAAGCACGGCTCTGAAAAGGACAGGCTTTTAAAGAAATGCTTTTCCCCCTTCCTTCCAAATGTCTACGTTTTTTGGGTGTGTCAAGATTGCATTTTTTTTCTTCGCACAAAACAAAGTGGTTTCAAGACCAGGTTGGACGGGGCTCTGAGCAGCCTGATCTAGTTAGCGGTGTCCCTGCTCCTGCGGGGGGGTTGGACTAGATGACCTCTAGGGGTCCCTTCCAACCCAAAACATTCTATGATTCTATGATTCTATGATTAAAATGAAAGCGGAGATGCGTGTGTGATCATTTGATTCGAGGAACTCAGTGTTAAGGAAGATACCGAGTGTCGCAGAGCTCACGAGAAAATAAAAGACAATTGGCAGCACTGAAGGAAGCAAATTATTAAAAGCTGATGTGGTATTGAGTACAGGTTCAGGGGATTTTGGAATAGCAGTGTTCTATGTAAATCAAACAATCCTGTGGTAACACAAAATAGGAATACCGAGGAGGAAAAGCAAGCCCTGGCCCTGCTCCGTGTTGTAACCGGTTCTATCAGGCAGATTCCTGTTTTTCCCCGATATCCCGTGTGCCTGCAGCGGAGCCTGCGTGCACGGAATTCCCTGCACAATACAAACTGCCTACACAATGGTGCCGTTTCCTACCCCGAGTCAGAATTACAGGGAAATTCTGTTCTTTTTCTAATCCATTTAGAAGCAAAGCAAGAAACCTCATCAGCCCCTGTTCTTCTGAGGGTTCCTTTGCTAGGAAAAGAAGGTGTGGAAAAGCATCCAAATGTGTGGAAACATCTCTAAACTAAACTTCAGATTTTGTCATTCCTGCAGGCCCTGTTAAAAATGCCAAAACCCTTCTTCATTTTTCTCTTTGGTAGCAAGTAAATTATTAACACAAGAGTAAACTTTGTCCTTTCTGTATTTCTCACCCTTGGTTAACATTTAACTTGCAGAAATTTAGTGAGATCTGATGGAGACTGTCATATGTAAGGTAGCGTACGAGGGAAAGGGGAAACAGTGGTATCATATGGCTAGAATAACTCATCTATGTTGCGAGGTATGGATTTCTGACACAGAAACCTGATGACTTAAAAAAAAAAAAAACCCAAACCCAACCCTGCCTCATTCAATATAAAATTCCACTATCCCCCGAGCTGTTCCCCTAGTTGTAAGACCAAAAATAATAAATGCAGCAACTGCTTTGCTGGAATTTCCTATTTAAAATAATGTGGTATATTCACATATTTAAATACGACTTCTCAGCTGCAAAGCATTTTGTGTTTTGAACGCACTGCAGTGATACCTTCGAGGTTCTGGCAGAACTGTGATACCTGTCCTGATGTAGCGTGGGTGATTTAAATCCTTGCTCAAGTGAGGATTTAATAAAAATACATTTGTAGAGCTTTTTAGCCCCAGCCAGCCACTCTCTTACCACTGCCTTTTTATTTTTTTAGCTTCTTGTGCAAACTATTAATTTTTCAAGATAACAGAGCTTGCGAAGGAATCGCTTATGAAAATAGGACATCGTATTTGTGATCCAAGGTCTGATCTTTACGTAACTGTTTAGTCTCACTACTGCTGGTTCTGTTGCCTAAGTAAATTTTTCAGGGTTGGGCCAATTGCTTTATAGAAGGGCTATATATGACTATTGATCAGTGGTTTTTTTAATCCTCTGAAACTTTTTTTTAAGGTATTTGTAGCATTAATCGAATTGATTATTTTTTTACAGCATCTGAAGAGGGGTGGGGAGTGGTTTGAGGTTCATTTCCTGGTTTTCATATAAATTCTTGAGAGTTGTGTCATACGGCTCTCTGTAAATGATTGACATTAAACTGACCTTTATGAAGGAACAAAGAAAATAAAACTTGTGTTTAGGCCAATTTTTTGTCTTCGCTTTTCAGTTTGGAGAAACACGTCGTTTCTCCAAACCAACACAGGTTAGCGTGCAGTAGAATTGCAAGGCTTTTAGGCCAAATTATAATTCTAAACATATAGTATGATATTCCTTTTTTTGTGTATTCCATTTTAAGACAAATCCTGTTCAGGGCAAAAAACCAAAAAGTATTAATTATCTGAACAAAATTTAAAATTAAATTCAACCAAATTGCAACAATAAAAGTAGATAGTGGATCTCAATTTTACAAGTTTCCTAGTTTTAATTTTACCACTAAAGCAGAAACAGCGGGTTCGTTCCTTCAGAGTAACATCTTGCAGAAACAAGAGTCAAATAAAAGATTGCAGAGACTAAGAGAAGTGACAGAAGCTGGAGAGAGGTGTTCAGGGGAATATTCTCAGCTGTTGTTCACTTATTCTGGTAGTTTCCATTGTAGGGTTTTTTCTAGATATTTTTCCGTTACTGAACACATCAAAACAGTCATTGCTTAAGAATTAAACTAACCTAATAAAAGTTATAAGCTTGGCTGCTTTCCTTTGGACTAAGGTGAACGTTCAGATGAAGTCAGTAGGAAAACTGGAGCTGTTCAAGGGGCAAAAGAGATAGAAGCTTAATTATTTAGGTTTCTGAATACTGAAAAGATACAATGTATATCTTCTTAAATAGGTTTCTAAAACATTTTTAAATTGTTTGTTTTTCTTTCTAGAAATACAAATAGCCCACCACCTCACCCAGTCCTGTCTTCCATATCAATTCTTTTTTGCTATCATCTAGGAACTGCTGTAAAAGGCTCATTTCTAATCACACTACTGAGAATACCGAGGATCGTTCTCTTGTACCTTTATAATATCCTAAACCAAAAGGTAGGTATATACTTTTGTAACGCTATAGAAATGGTAGCGAAAAGGTGAGATTCATGAAAAAAAAAAGTGAAGAATATACTTCTTGCTTAAAAATGGATGATGTGGACATTATATTTTATCCTATTTTCTTGATTAAGAAGGCTTTTTCCATGTGCTTCCTTTTTTTTCTCTCAGCTCAGGTATTTTTAAAAGCAGAAAATACCGGAATTTAAAATTACCTTCATTTAGTGTTTATATATAAAGGTTTTTATGAAGGATAAAGGAAAAAATTGTCAGAATGCTCTATGTAAAATTTTTGCATCATAAATTTTTTAAAAAAGCAAAGGTAAATAGGAACGTTATTGTTGCATATAAAATACCTTACAGAAAAGATTTCATCTGCCTTGTAATACGAGTTTGTAGAAAGAATGTATGAAATAAGAACTATTCCAGAGATTTGTGTAGGATCCAAACCACATCTTTTAAGACATATAAAAAATACAGCTGGGCTGTTGTGATTGCTGCTTGCCACCTTACTGGCTTTCACGTATCTCCACAGCTCTTATCTTCTGCTGGAAACTTCATTGCAGTTGGTTCTGGCGGTATGGCAAGGAGAGAGGGCTCTCATGGCCGCACAGCTCTGATTTTAGAGGAAGATCTAGGCAAATTTTTTTTAAAAGTTGGCCTTTTCCTCTAGAGTTTACCTTGGCCTCGAAGCATGTTACATACAGTACAGTGTTTCCATTGACCATCCCTGGTACCCATGAGGCACGCGTGTGGCGTGTAGTTTGTGAATGCTTAAAGAAAAGCCCCTTGCAACAGGATGCTTGGAAGATGTGTAAGCATCTGGGTTTATCTCACTTCCATATGAAAGCCTTGGTTAGAAAACAGCTAAGAACTTTGAAGACAATCGGTGGGATGAGCTGTGCTAAAAAGATGATGGAGTATTTTCTGCCTCTAGAGGAAGCAGGACTTGTTGGGTACACGGTTTTATAATCTGAATAGCTGTAGAAGATTTCACCAGCAAAGAAAGATGATTTGTGTCTACAGCGGTGTGCCACAAGCTCCTTCTGGTCCACTTGCCAAGCATTCAGCTGTGGATGTGTTGTGACCCGTAGCTGTAACTGCTCCATAAGAGCCTACAAAGTGCTCAGGCCAGCTTATGTCCCCAGCAGGATCCCCCCTCCCCCAAAGTAACCTTGTTCCTTCCCAGGGGAGGAAGGAGAGGCTGTGGCCCCTTTCTGTGGAGGCTCTTTCCATAGAGGGCCAGAGCAGTGATGCTCACCCAGATTTTGGCACCCTTGCAAAAAAAATGCTGCTGCTTTCTGTGAACAGGAGGAAAAGTCAGGGGTCTGCAAGCTTGCAGGTAAATTCATGGGTGTTTTCTACACAGGAGTCTTCAAGCAGAATCAGAGAGGAGATTGGAGTTGAAGTCCCTTGCTCTAGGTTTTTAATGAACAATACTTCCTGCGATTAATGCCGTTTTAGTAAAATCATCTCTCCAGCAATACACACAGCAAGATTAAAGTATGTCTCTGCTGTCAGGAGTTTGCATGTGCAGTCACCATTTTGAAGGAATTATTTCTGGAATATTTCCAAGAACTTCATTGGAAAAAATTTGGGATGTTCGTGGTTTCTGCATGAACAATGGTAGTTGTGGGGACCTGAGGTTTTCATATAGTGGCTGGGAGACCTCTGCCTTCCAAAACAAACCAAAAACATTCAACCTCTGGAAAAAGAAGGTTAAAAAGACTCAAGTATCACTGCACTGAATTTCCTTTTGCTGGGAAAGACAGCCAGTTAAATTTGGAAGGCTACCATGGCTGCCAAGGCATCTTTTGCTTGTCTTGCTTGGTAAATCTTTATGTGATGAATATGATGTGATGTGGGATGGGGGGAGGAGGATGGAACAAACACGGAGCTTTTCGGCTCTGTTTTTAGTATGAAATTAATACAGATCAAGGGTCTACGAATGGCCTGTTCTAATGCATGCTTTTTCCTCCTGTCCTGAAAAATGGACGTATGCTCTGAGTCAACACACGCACGTGTGCATCTAAGTCCTTCTGGCCATTCTTTTTATTTTTGCTCATTAGGATTCCGGTCATTTCAGAACAGTGAAGGTTTTTTGATAAACAAAAAAATTAAAAATGTGTCCGCGTGCTCCCTGATGACTGCAAAGTTCTGTAAGGGTTCCTGACTCGCCTGCCTGTTTCGTTCTCCCAGCAGCTGTTAGCTCACCACGCTGCTCCCAGCACTTATTTTTCTTTTCCCAGAGAAGAATCTTCCGTCCACAGGAAGAAAAAAACAAAACCAAGCTCAGCTCATCAGTCATTAATACTGAAGGGTCTGAAGTAAAAACAGTTCCTATAATCCAAAAGGAAATAGATGCTGCCTAAGTGAATGCTTTATTAGAAGAGTCAGTCACCTGCAAAGCAAGTTTTTTCTAAAATGGCAGTTCCGTTTGAGCCCAATTCTGTGTCCAGTAACCAAACATTTCATTTTATTGCAGGAGAGTGCATGTGCAAAGTGCCTGTTCAAGTGCTGTTTCTGCTGGGTTTGGTGCCAGGAAAGTTGCTTAAGATACTTTACCCAGGTATGCTCTGTCATCTCTCTGTCGCTCGGCCATCTGCGTACCTAGCCTAGAAAGCGTGTGCCTATGCCAGCTCCATTTAGCACGACCAAAGCAACACCCAGTGCGTGGAAGCCAACTGGGTGGCCGCATGCTGGCCACCTAAACTAAACAGAAAGGTCTTCCAGCCTAGGTGGAGCTGGTTGCAGAGAAACAGGGAATTGACAAAGGTGCAAGGTGCAGGATTTTAGAAAACTTGTTAATGCAGCTTGAGGTCGCCCTTTGGGAGGGCCACTCGCTATTTCTGAAGGTGAGAAGACTCCAGGTGTTGCTGGGTCATGGCAGACAGACTACTGACATACAGAGGCTCCAGGTGGGAGGAGGCAATGAAGGAGTAAGGAACCCACCTGGAGACGTGTCATTAAACTAGATACAGTATTTTCCACCTGAAAGTCCTGCGTAAAGAAACTTGAACTCCTGGCTGATTTCCATTGTCATTATATCTGGGAATATGATCCATGATGAAAAAGCCAGATGATATAATATTCTCTTTCTTTGAAAGTCATCTTTCTTTTGTTAGCAGTGGTGTTTCAAAAGTGGGTTTATTGGAAATGGATGATTCCTGACATACAGCAGTTTTTCAGGTACTTGACTCCTACTTTTTCCGTCCCAATCCTTTTCTCCAAATGTTTTCCAGCTCTACATACATCATTGTAAATAGTTAATTTTTCTCTTTGTCAGTCCCCTTTTGTTATCTCTGGTGACTGTCGTATTCTTAATGTGAAAGGGAATCAGAGGTACACGCTGATTCCCAACTCTCGGACTGTTGGGTTCTTTGTTCTCGTTGCTGAGGGCAGTAGTGAAGTAAACAAGACAATTTGATAAAGGGTCTGGCTTCTCCTCTACAGTAGGTGCATAAATTAAGCTTAATCTTGGACAGCTACGAAGAGAAAGTTTTTCACTTAGTTCAGCCTAGATTGAATACTTGTGCAGTGAAATCTCTGGTTCTAGACGATGAATTTTCCAGACTTACTTTTTTTAGGTGGATCTTAAGGTCACTGACTCGGTGAGGAATCTCCGAGTTCCTTTTGACTCCAGGCTTTCCATCTGTAGTCACCCTTTCCCCTTGGCTTCCTGCCTTTCAAAGAGACATCCAGCATCCTACTGTTTACTTTCTCCAGCTGTTGTGTGCTATGTGTTTGTTAAAAGGAGACTTAATTACTCTAATGTTCTTCCTTTTGTTTCGGGAGGCCGTATTGTAGCTCTGGCTCCCTTAAAAGATTTCCTGTTTTCCTAATCTATTGTAGGCAAATTTCTGGTTTTATACGAGTTGTGGTTTTTAACCTAATGATCGTAATACTCTGTTTGCTGTTAGATAATTGTTTGAACATCTTTTTGGCAAAGATGATGGTGTTCCACGTGCTCCAAATCCAGGGCTATTTGGGCAAGGGTTAGAGGAGAGGAAAAGCAAGAACACGCTGTAAGATTTTAATAGAAATTTTATCTGTATGAAGGGGTAACATTGGTCTCAGATTATTGCATTTCTTTGAGTAATTAATGTATCTAATTAGCTTTTTCTTTCTTTCCTATAAAGAATGTATTCAAGACTATTTCTTCAATTTTGTAAAATCTGCAGCCAAATGTGAAAAAGACAAAAAAAGGGGGTGGTGGGGGTGAAAGACAAGTCTGCAGTTTTAAGGAGCTTAACATATGGCTTGATTAACAGAAGTACTGAGCTCTTAAGAGCTCTTACTGAGATCCGTGAAAACTGCTGGGTACAGCCGTGACATTTCAGATAGGTGTTGAGCATGGATTTGAGAGTAGGACTTGGGAGGGGTTAAAAAATTGCTTGTACCTACGTTTTTAACATTTTGAAAGTATTTTTCAGCTCAGATTTTGATTTTTGTGTGAGTTGAAATTATTGAAATGTGGAACAGCTGTTATAAAAGTTGGTCCAAAGCCCCTTTCCTTACTATATTTTATTCTAGTATTACTTTCACGATAGTAATAAGCATATCATTCCCTGAAACTCTTAAAAAAAAAAAAACCTCCCCCGTCACTTCTGCACTGTTTTCTTCAACCTGTTGTAATATTGCTTTGATGATTTAAATTCTTTCCGCTCCTTCGTTCACAAGTTTATTCAGGATTAAACAGAGCCCCTTGCTTTCCCTCTGGGAACTTGCAGGTGAGAAACAGGTCCTGGAGGAAGCGATGCTGGCGATAGAGCGCGAGCTGCTTTCTTCCCATGCAGCATCAACCACGTGCTCTGTTAGGTCATCGAAGATGTTGTAGACACAGATATTATATCACCTTTTCGGGCTGAGGTGCCATCTTTCAGGTGGGATTTAATGCGGTGATAGATGCATGCAGCCCTGAAGCAACTCGTTCTCTGCAAGGCTCAGCTGGGTTTTGTTCAGCTCGTCCGGAACTTAACTGAAACGGGGCCAAAAAAGGTAGCCTGTCATCCGCCCGTCGCGACAGAGCGCTTCCATATTTCCAGCGGCAGCTGTTGGAGCAGGGCTAACCTAAACCCGGCATCCTGTGCAGGTTGCAATGTGAATAATTGCATTCTGCCTTCCTAAAATTTCTCTCGGATTTGCAACTGGATCCTGTGCTAAACTGCTGGTGTAGTGTTGCTATGTGCTGCTAAACAGTTCACTCCTGAAGCTGTTCCATTTCAGTCATGGGCAAAGTGATTCATGTGTGTGTATAATCCATTAGTAACAATTGTAAAGCACTCTGGGTTCTATCTGGATGAAAAGTGCTTTGTGAATATAAAGCCATTATCCTTACTTGACAGTTCTGTTTGCCAACACTTGTCAGAATTACCACAGATTTTTCATCTTCTGGCTCTGATGGCTTCAGTATGTTCCAGATAAACATATCCAATCATCTCAAGTAAAATCTGGGAGATTGAAATTTCTCTTCCATGAAAAGAATATACTGTTTTTTTAATGTGGTTGGGGAGCTACAAGGTCTGTCTTTTGCTTTAGGAAATCATAGCGGCAGTCTTAACTTTTGATACATCAAAGCGCTTGCTTTTTTTTTTTTCCCTTTCCTTGTTGCAGTGACTGGTTGGGTTTTTTTTTGCTTTTTTTTTAAGCAATATATCTATTTCAGGATAGTTTTGCTTTTCTGTGCCTGCTTTGGGTTCATCTGCAGCCAGTTGGCAAGCAGCCGCTCCAAAGCGCAGCACATGGGTTTCTGAAGGAGTCACTGAGCAGTATCTGGTTTCTCTCTTTTCATCGGCGCGGTTGCTTGCAGCGTAGCCTTCGGGCCCTGCGGTAGCTGTCACCGAAGGCGGCGGTGTGTTAGCCTGCATTTGCTGGTGCTGACACCCTTCGCTGATCCGGAAAGCCACCGACTGTCTACTGCAAAAAAACCAGAAGCAAATCTGTCTGATGGTGGTATGTCCATGGCAGTTGGCTGTCTCTTAAACTTTGGATGGAAGCCTATCGGGAGGTTACGGCTAAATGCCTTGTGGAGAGGTGACCTAGTAAAATCAAAATTCATACATGCTAATGGAAGTACAGTTCTCCTCTGCGCTGCCAGACACGTTGTGCCTCACCCCATCAAGTACTTTTTCTTCCCAAAACCAAGGCTGCATTGTAATGTTACTGGGTCTGCGCTGCCAAACACGTTGTGCCTCACCCCATCAAGTACTTCTTTTTCCTCCCAAAACCAAGGCTGCATTGTAATGTTACTGGCAAAATTGCTTCTAGATCTTAAGCTAAATTTTCAATCGTCTTGAAAACACAGTTGGCTAAAATGTTCATCTTCCGTGAAATCGTATTTTAAGTATGCTTGTTTTCCCTCTGGAGGCTTTATGTATGCGATAACAGGAAATAAAATTCCTTAGGTCTTTACTTGCTCTGTAGGGTGAAATGTGTAGGGGATCAAGATGAACAAGGCTGACTAATTCTTGCTTTGATACCTTTCTCCTGTCCCCTATCCCATTAAAAAAAAGAAAAAAGAAAGAAAGTAAAAGGCAGTGAAGCGAGTGACCAATAATTCAGTGCTTTTAAGCAGAGCAATTTATGAACATCTCTCTGGAAATTTGATTTTTATTTCAGAAATCGTAAGCGAGAACATTGCCGCACTAACTGCAGAAGCCACTGTAAGCAACTCCAGAAGTGATGTCATCATGGTGCAATGGGCACTTAAAGCACGATCTTTGTGGTCCAACCCCTGGGGTTGAAATGGAGCCCAGGTGTAGCGGTGGGATGCTGCAGGAAAGGACCCCCAGCTACCCTCCAAGGAGAAAGTTGTGTCGGTCTGACCCACTGGATGGCAGCTGTGGAGGGGGTAGACGACACACAGAGTAGGAAGCGAGGCAAGATGGAGGACAAGATACTCTCCAGTGAGTCCAGGCTGCAAATATTAGGTGGAATGGAAATAAAGGAAAGTTGTGCTTCTTGGACTGCTTGGGAAAATTTGGGAGGCTGCTGAAGGGTTTCTTACAGAAGGTAATTACCCTAAGAATCAAAAAGAACCGTTTCTGCATTAGCTGTGTGCTTACTGGATGGAAGTGAGGGAGGAGAAGGTTCTCCATGTGTTTGTCAACCACAGGACAGTAGCCTGTAGTTAACACGGCTGCAGAAAGGGCAGATTCAGCCCCGGAAGGTACGAGATGAAATACTTGCATCAGAAAGAGGGGGATAAATGCCATTGCAGAAGTTGCTGGTTAGGTGATCAGGCTCATCTCGCGGGGCGGACTGGAGCACGCTGGTGCGTCTACGTTGACAAATGAAGGGTAAGAGCAAGCCCGTTAGCCATCTGTGAGTATATTGAGAAGAGAAACAGCAGGGAGGGATAAGAGCCAAGACATGATCAGCAGAAGAAGGAGAAGATATAAACTGTTCATGAGGAAATGTTGTCTGGAAGTTGGAAGAAGGTTCCTAAGGACCAGAGGGACAACTGCCTGGAACAGCTCCAAATGTTAAAGGGCTGGGAGAGGGAAAAGCCCTAAGTAGTTTAGAGAGGGAGCTTTCCACTTAAGAGAAGAAATTGTATAATGTGCTAATCTGAAATAGCCAGGGACTGGAGCGGCTGAAAGCCCCTCCCCGTCTTACGTGTCCTCATCTCTTCGGTGGGGCCTTTCTCACCGGGTTGCAAACAGCCGTACGGCAGCCGCAGAAACGTCCCTGCCTCTTGCGACCACTGGATTTTATTTTCTGAGGGGATTCCGCTGGCGGCTGTGGCACTTGCAAGCCAAGATACTTAAAAGCCCAGCCTGAGCCTTGCCCTGGGTCTAACTAACCAGGGCAGCCCTCAAGGGAGTTGGCAGCAACCAGATCCGATGAGGCTGAAGGTACCAGCAGAGCAGAAAAAGCCGAAGTGGGCTGTGAGACCAGCATGTCTCCAGCTTCTTTTTTAAGAAGATTCTGTTGCTAGGCCGATCCTCTCTGCCCCGAGCTCATTTTATTAAAGCAAGCCCTAGAATGGGGGACTGCATTCAGCTGTTACACAGAGTAGTGATTATTCTCAACAATCGGGGAACTTATGGCCTGGATCTGGGCCGCAGCGCCTTTCTCATGGAACCAGCAGGTCAATTTTTCCAAGACCCTTGACATTCTGTGTTGTGAGGCACAGAAGGATGCATTCTTTAAATAGGGGCTTTGGTTTGGTGGTGGGGTTTGTTTTTTTTTTTTTTTTTGCGTACTGTGGTACTGGGAAATATGTAAACATTCGCTTTCCTTATTTATTCATCCCGACACTGAGAAAGTCGTGTCTAGTTCCCAGGCTCCCAGCTTGTGCTCTGCACAGAGGTGAGGATACAGTACCCGCTTGCTGCTGCAAGGGTGAAGGCTGTTCCTGGCCGGCTCTCTCCCACGCTTTCGGAGCAAGGGTGTGCTATCGACGCCGTTACCACTCGCCTGTCACCACAGCAGACACCACCGTTGTGAAACACCGATTCATTAAGCAAAGATAAAAAACCATAATAGCTGCATTGGGCCAGACCGGGTCTCCACCTAGCTCAGTGTCCCATCTCCAGCGGTGGCTGCGAGCGAACGCTGAGGTACAGCGAGCCTGTATTTCCCTGTCCCCGTGCTGCTTCTCAATCTGTTTTCAGCCCAGGGATTTCTTGAGCCGAGTATGGTTTCTCTGTGTTTAATAACTCCCAGTGGATTCCTTTTCCCTGAACTTTCCCGGTTTCCCTTGAGCTCATGTGAACTTTTAGCAGCTAAAGCATCCTTTGTCAAGCAGCGCACAGCTTACAGTCAGCCAAAATACCATCTGTGTTCAAATTTGGCTCCTACTGCATCGTATGGTCCTCCCCCTGCCTAGTCTTTGCTCGGGAAGCAGCAGTGAGCCCTCTAACCCTACCTACCCTCTCTGCATTCCACATGACTCTGCAGCCTCACCGCATCCACCTCAGTCATCTCCTTCCCAGACAGAAGAGCCCGGCATACTGCATTGCTCCCCAAGCAGAAGACATTACCATCATAGGCTTCACAACTCTCTCTTCTTTGAAAGGGATTGGGTTGTTGCACATGCCCCGCAACTCGAAAATTAATGGGATATCTAAGCTTCTTAGTCCAAAGCCCCAGATGATATCGGTAATAGCTTGCGTGTGTTAGGTGTTCTTCAGTGGGTAAGGCTTTGAGCTCATTTCTGTGCAGCTCTGAGTTTCACAGAGACATTTGCTTAAACGTTAGATGCGTACTTTGTTAGTGAGAACGTGCAGATTTCTGTGTGGCTGCACGGGAAACCTGAGCGTTGTGAGGAAAGTGTATGGAGCCACAGGCTGAACAAGAAACCCTCCAAATATATGGGGTTTTTTTCCCAGAAATGTATTTTTTGCCGAAAGGTAGACATCACTTGGCTAAGTCTTTAGCTTGTGTTAGTAACATTCGTGCTTCACCTGTGCCAGCGACTGGTTCTGTAGCCTTCAGCAGTTCATTCCCTTCCCTGTCTCTCTCATTCCTTCTATAATGTTGGCTTATTACCTGGCTGCCTTTCTTGCTTGCGTTGATACTTACGTGATTTGTGGAAGTTGTAATTGTTATAAATGCCATTTTTAATCAACTGGTTTGTGACATGACAAGTCCCTATGCAGATAGTATGCAGTCTCCGGCATTATTTCCAGTCTTTCCGAGATAACTCTTCTAGTTAATAAATATCAGAAATTCTTTTCGTTGCACATTCCTCAGATACCAAAGTGGCTAATTCAGGAGTGCAAACAAATGGTTATTTATTTTAAGTTTGGAAACAATGTTGGTACAAGTGCACGTGCATTTTCAGCATTCTTTTTAATTTTTAAAACAGGGCATCTTTTGCTATTTAGAACGAAACACAGAATCTCTCTTCAACGTATTGGCAAAATTCATACTGCCCTCACCAGCGCAGGAGCTGCTCTGTGAATGTCGTTCTTAAGGGACAGAAAGAAACTTGGAAAACCCTTTTCCACTTCGTGTCTCCATTTCCTGTCTGTGAATGGGAATGATGGAGCGTGTTACAAAGATAGGTCTGCCCGGGTCTGAAATAGGCAGCGACGGACGGAAGAGAGAGAAGGAGCTTGACCTGAGGCCACCGGCCCTACACCGGTGTCCCGGGGAGGCGGTGGCAGCCCCCTTCCAGCACTCCCCGGGGAAAGGGACGGCCTCAGGATAAATGAATGTTGGCACAGAAAGCATTTTTTCCTATTTAGGAATGACACGAACTTGCTTGTTTAAACAGATTTTTATGCAGACACTCTCCGTGTTTCTGTAGAGTTCAGCGGAGTCTTTGATTTTTCTTAAGAGTAGGCAATAAATCCACGGTCTTTATACTTTTTCCATCTATGGATATGTTTGCTGCTATGCAAGTACAATATTTACAGGATGTCGCTGTTCACTTCTACTCTGTTTTTGCTTACTATCAGAGAAAAAAAATAATCCTTTGTCATACATAGAATAAATAATATCCACAATAAAGAGACAAGGGATCTTCACATTGCATTTTTCTTTCTCTGTAATATTTTAAGATAATGGCAATAAAGCTTCGCTACACTGCAGCGTGCTACAGAAATTGCTATGGGGTAAAACTGGACTCTGCAGAAATAAATTTTCTCTGCCTTCATATCTAAAGCTGTTTTATTTTTTGTAACATAAGTGAGAAAAACCAGATTTTTGAAGAGGAAATGTTTTGCCGTCAGCTGGTATAATTCACTTTCAGCAAAGCAGTTGGGTTTTTTTTTCCACTTCCAGGTGAAGCAGAAAGCATCAGAAATAAATTTTCTCTGCTTTCATATCTAAAGCTATTTTATTTTTTGTAACATAAGTGAGAAGAACCAGATTTCTGAAGAGGAAATGTTTTGCCGTCAGCCGGTATAATTCACTTTCAGCAAAGCAGTTGGTTTTTTTTTTTCCACTTCCAGGTGAAGCAGAAAGCATTCTAAGCACCAAGTACATCTTGTGGTGTATAAATTCCTTCAGAACAGTAATCCCTTGCACACTGTGGTTCTTACTGGCCATACCAGGTGTAACCAATGCTTTGTGGCACAACTCACCCTCTAATATTCTGAGTAAAGGGAAGCTACTCCTACGACTCGCTGGCTCAGTTCAGCGTACAGCTCAGGTATCTCGAGCACTGGTTTTCGTAGCTGATATTTCGGATGCGGTTTCAGAACCTTGCTGAGGAGTTTCATAAATGGGGCGTGTATGTCAAGTTCCACACCACAAGTGCTAAAATAATCCAGCCCATGACCGAACGGTCCTCCCCACCGCTCTCGGCAAGTTGCCACATGGAGAAACCCTGTAAAATTCTCAATACCTCAAAAAAGTGTGAGTGCCCCTTCTGTCTGTTGAAATGTTGGGGGTTTTTTTTGTGGCCTAACACTCATTGGTCTACTCCAGGATCCTCTCGCTGCTCTTTTCCAGTTGTTGTCACATCTGGTTTTCTCTTTCACAAAAAAGTTTATTTTATGGCTGTAGTCATAAGCTTGAGTATCAGTGGTATATGAATACTTTGAAAAGGCCATGTGTAAAAGCTTTTTAATCATCAGCTTTTAAATGAGTCGGTAACTACCTACCTTGATTGTTCCGCTGATGTAGTCGGCCAGCGGTTTTGGAGATGGATTCATGGAAAATAAGCAAGTTTGGGTAGTGTGACTCCAGGTAGGTAAGGGATTTGTGGTAATAGCCGCATATTCATTAACAAAAATTAGGGTAGAGAACTTAGGTGTTTTTAAATAAATGGGAGAAAGGTGGGTTCAGAAATGTATTTAGTCACTATTCTAGCATTTTCTAATGGTGGAAATTACGTAGAAAAAACAATCTGAAGTTAAAAGCATAGTTATTGTAGTCACTTAAAATAAAATTGCTATATTATGCAAAATAACTCTTCATCCTCGTAAAGCCGGTATTTCCAAGTAGAGTTTAAGGCTTTGTATTTTGCTGAAGTAAAATCTAGATGATCAGTCTTTCCTCTCTCACTGCCTTATTATCTGCTCTCATTCCAGCACGCGTACACAACCACAGCCTTAAACGGGACAAATTTTTGTACGTCGGCAAAGGATGCTGTCTTTATTTTGGCGAAGAATTCTGCCAAGCTTGCATCCATTAGCTGCTTTGGAGATTTTATCCTGTTTCTAGGAAAGGTAAGAGTAAGAAAAGTACTGCTCTGTAAGAATGAAGTGAAAAGTCAGGGTCTGAGTCTCCTTCCTTGTACCTAAAGTAAAACAGGTTTATTTTTGTTAGTCTCAGTGTTGTTAATGCTGTACAATGAGTTTGGGAGAGAAGATAGAGTGACAACTACGTGATGCCAGCAGCGGTGTAGCTACCTCCCTGATGAGATGGGCTGTTAAAAAATTGGCTGCAGTGTAGTTGCCTTAGGGTTTGGGGGGGTTGGGTTTTTCTACGTGATTAATGAGGCTGCATTTCTCTCTCGCTGCCCTTTACAGGTGTTTGTTGTGTGTTTTACGGTTTTTGGAGGATTGATGGCGTTTAACTACCATCGGGAATTGCAAGCTTGGGTAGTGCCTCTTTTGCTGGTTGGATTTTTTGCCTACCTGATGTCCCACAGCTTTCTGTCCGTGTTTGAAGTGACAGCAGATGCCATGTTCCTTTGCTTTGCTATTGATATGGAAACAAATGATGGCTCGGCAGAGAAAATTGGGTTTGTTCAGCCTCGAGCAAAGGAAGCTCAGAAGGGATCTCATCACCATGTACCAGTACCTAAGGGGTAGCTACAAGGAAGATGGAGACTCCCTTTTTACAAGGAGTCACATGGAGAGGACAAGGGGGAATGGACACAAGTTGCTCTTGGGGAGATTCCGATTGGGCACGAGAGGGAAATTTTTCACCATGAGAACAGTCACCCATTGGAATAATCTCCCCAGGAGAGGGGCTGACTCCACCACGTTGGACACTTTCAAGACTCAGCTGGACAGGGTGCTGGGCCATCTTGTCTAGACTGTGCTCTTGCCTCGACAGGTTGGACCAGATGATCCTTGAGGTCCCTTCCAACCTGGGATTCTATGATTCTATGATATGTGAATTTATAAATCAAACTAAATGGCTCCCTCTGGCTCTTGTGTGCTAGCTATGATCTGCTAGTTTTAGATCAAACCCTGTAAATCATGGCTGACTTTAGGCATCATTAGATAGATATTCAATATTTTGTTGGCAATTAAAAAAATACAAATAACTAAATGAGGCTAGCTGCCGAGACCGATCCATGGGGTGCCTTGAGATTAGATGTTTATATTTGCTGTGACTTACTGTACAGCGATGAGCAGAAGTAAGTAACACGGAGCTTCTCGTTGCCAGCAGCCGGCCAGGTATCCATCCACATCCCATGGATGCTGTAGGGCTGAGCAAAATTCACGCAAACACGAGCTGCTCTGCTTCATACCTATGCAGAGTCTTTGGCCAGAATACCGTCTTCTCTCACTTGATTGAATTCTTCTGCCTCTGGACTGATTGTTCCGTGTCTTTGCCCTCATAATTACTGTATTGTATTACAAGCATTTCCACGGAGTATCATTATGTAGCTAATAGTGATGGTGAGCTTTAGCTAATAGCAGTATCTGAAGCAGTTGAATGTATATATATGCCATCCCTTTCATATTAGGAGAATATTTGAAGATGCAGATGTTTTTTTCCTTTTCATGCTATTTTTGCCAGTTCTGTCTTCATAAACTGTACGACAAAGAAAATCTTAGTGATTAATGAAAAACAAACCCAGCAGCCAGAATAGCTCATATGATATGAATCTTCTGGATGGATTTCTTCAGGACAGTGTCAGAAGAACTGTTCTGGGTTGTTTTGGTTTTTTTTTTAATACTGCTGTTAGATTCCTTGTAATGTTCATAGAGTTTTGTTGAAAACAAAAAGGCAGCCTAAAGATAGGCTTAACCCTTTGTGCAGGAGAAAGCAGACAGATATTCTTTGGCTTTAATTCAGAACAGTACTTAAGCACATGTCCCAAATAGGAATATGTTACTGAATGGAAAACTCTGAAGCCTTGACCTCTGTTCTTCTCCCTCTGTTTTGCCAAATGCTAAAATACTCCTTAAGCCAATTCTCCATCATGAAACAAAGAGAGGCTTTCCTTTCTCCACTTCCAGACTTTGTGATAGTTTCCCTGGGCTTAATTCCTTGTAATTAGCCATGCCCTAGGGCCTTGGGTGAAGAGAGGACTTCCCCCAGGGGGAAGGAGTCTTCCAGCAGGGCAGGCTGTGTAACCTTGTATGGAAAAATTGGGGTCAGCACATCCAAACTCCTCCTCATTTCAAGATCAATAGTTGAGTTCACTCATGTAGCCAAGAACTCGGAGTTTCCCAATGGGTGAAGGAATTTGACTCGGGACATCTGTGTTACGGTTGGGTTGCAAGCATCAGGGGGTGGACGGGAGGCCTTGGGACAGCATGTGGCAGCGGGTGGAGAGCTGGGTGAGGGACTGCAGACAGCCACAGTGCTCATTCCTGTTGTGGGAGGTGGAAGAGAGATTCTCCATTCATCCTCCTCAGTTGCATTCATCACCCTCGCTGCCTCTGCGGAGTCCCTCCTGGTATCACCCAGTGTCATCCCGCTAGGAACCGGCTACAGCTTCTTAGCCCCGGGGCTGATTATCTCCTTTTACCAGGTATTTCTGTTTACGTAATGGTTTGCATTCCCAAATGACCTCACCCTGTTTTTTGCTTGTAGACCTTCGTGAGTCAGAGTAACAAATTAACTGAAGGGCAAAACCATGGAAGGCGGAGACCTTTCCAGGACAATGAGGACGGGACAGAGCTCCAGCCTATGGTGAGACCGGAGTGTGGGATATGTATTTATCTGCCGGCTGATGTGTTTGCCTTTATGTCCCAAGAAGAACAGATGCAGGCTGTCGGGCATCTCCTGGTGTCTCGCAGCAACCAACATGCTTCACCCCGTATCCCTTTTCCTTCTGTTGCTTTCCCTCCTCAGGAAACCCTCTGCTGGTGCAAAATGGGCGCATCAAGTATTTGTCTTCATCCTTCTTCCCATTCCCCAGTCTGCCCAGCAGAGGAAGATTAGAAGATGGCAGGGGGGTGGGAGATAAGTCCTGTTCAGATAGTCCCTTCCATGTCTGCTGTAAGGAAGTCGGACGAGCGGTCGGCTGCTTGATTTCACGCCGGAACTGCTGACGTTCCAGAGCTGTAAGATCAGAGCTTAGAGGCATTCCCTCTCCACCCCCCACCCCCCCTTTTTCTTTCTTTCTTCTCTATCAGTCTGTGTATTTATTGACTCTGTTCTATGCTGGGGTAAAAAAGCTGAGGTGCCAGAAAGGAGTGTTCCCGCACACCCGGGCGTGGGAAAGTCCCGAGAGCAAGCGCTGGGTAACTGACATCTGAAAAAATACGGCAATTTGCCCGACTGGAGAAGCTGCTCCAGCAAGTTCAGAACCTGGGCTGACTTTCCCCCAGCAATGGGGGGGGGGGAAAGCCGGGGCTGCCAGAGGAAGGTTCTGCAGCAACAGCTCCTCTGGCACCTACTCCTGGTGGACGCTGCTCCTGGTGTCGCGTGGCCTCCCGGCTGCTTCTTGCACGGGTGTTCACAGATGCTGGTGATTTTTCTTGCTCTGCTTTCAAGAGGTACCAGGCTCTGGCAAAGGCTCGTGCAGCATCCTGCTACAGGCAGTTGCGCTACAGAGCGCCGCTTCCGTTTATTGCTACAGCGAGGGACGGTTGATTTATTTGTTTATTGTTTGGGTCTGTTACTGAATTCTTCAGTAATTTTTTGCCAAGCACGGATACCGGGGCAGGGGGTGGGGTATTCCCTGCGAGAGGCTGGTGGATTTGAGAGACAAAAGAACCTTAATTATTTTCCCAGTTTACCCTTACGACGTTTAAATGCAGTAACAGGACTGGTGCTACATATTATTTAACTCTTTTTTTTTTTTTTTTTTTTCTCTTTGTAGACCTGAATGTGAAGTGCACCAGGAGGTATGAAGGCAGATCCGCAATAGCAAAACCAGCCATAGAAAAAAGGTTGCCAATACCCCAGGATGAAGTATTAGTTCTCTAAATCTCTGTTATACCTTCTGCACTGGTAAAATGACAATGTTTGTAAGAATAATCTATTTTGTGTGTCAGCACATCTGATTTTTATTAATAGACTTGTCATGATGGCCTGAACACTGTTAATAAATGAACTCCTTGCAGATTTCCATGTTGTCAGACTAAAAATATTAAGTCGACGAGGTCATGGAGCCGTCCTTTTTAGCTTTTTGGTGTGTCAGCTAACGTGGGGTTTTTTCCTGCTTCTCTGGGAACACTGGGCCCATCATCCCCAGATCAGTAAATGCAGAAACGTTTGTCGAGGAGGCGCTCTGAGGTGTTTCCCCATACATTCTGTACATGGGAGCAGCCAGTGCAACTGATTAAGGACCTTAATCGTCCAGCCGAGCTCGCTGATGGAAATGACCATTGACAGAAATTCTCTCTAGTCAAGATAATTAAAGCTTATGAGGTAGGTGTCTTTAATTAGACACTTTTGGGAATGGTTTTTACAAGTTAGTATCATAAACTGTCCACTGGCTCCTCTCCAAAGGGCAGATGAGGAACAGTCCTGTTTTTGTAAATAAAAATAAACCACCACCTTCCCTTTGCAATTGAAAAGACAAAGGGAGCGGAAAAAATTGTATCTGGGCTTAAAGCTTGACAAAGAAGCAGCAGATGAGCAGGGGCTGGAGAGAAATGAGATAAAAGGATGTTATAAATAATACTTTATAGAAATCTTAGCCGTAACATGGATGTGAAATATAAAATATCATGGAGGAATGTAGCTAGCAGAGTCAGAAGAGGGACACAAGAAGTGTAGACACTTCTAAAGAAAATAACCTGGTAACAGTCTACTGGCATTTTCTTGTGGGCAGTTCCGAGGTTTAAGCTCTGTACCCGGACCCTGGTTGTAATACATTTCCACGTGCTCCCCCTCCTTCTGAGTAGGGGGAGTTTTAGGTTTTACTCAGTGGCACATGACTTTATTCTCTTTGTTCAAACGCTCCTTTAACCTTTCGTTTGAGGAGAGGTTTGAGGTGAGTGACTCGTAAGCTGCCGTAATTAATAGGTTGATAAGCCTCCGATTAGGCACAGCTTAGAAGCGATGTACAGAAAAGCTCCCTGATGGCCTGAATGACGAATGTGTCAGCTAAACACTGTATTTGAGACTAGTTATCTGCTAGGGAATGCCAAGAAATACTTGCTTTTTATTCTTCATTGAATTAACTTTTGGTCTACTTTAATACGAGCCACTTCAAGAAGTTGGGGAATACAGGGTAGATGATGAAAAAGAGAAAGAAATAGATTAATTACTTTCTGCCTGGCAGGTGAAGCTGATCGTCTGCTGGCTGCGACTCGCCACCTCTCATTATTTAAAACTACGCTTGGGCGCTGCTGGGGCTCGGCTTGCGGATGCTGCGGGAAGCGAAACTCGTGCTGAGCGAGCGACGGCTCGCTAACCGTGAGAAAGCGTGCGGATACGGTACTTACAGAGGGGCAAAACTTCTCCTCTGCCACAGGCCCCAGTAAGATTGCTTCCAAGTTTTTTCTCTCTTTGTAGACCTGAATGTGAAGTGCACCAGGAGGTATGAAGGCAGATCCGCAATAGCAAAAACAGCCATAGAAAAAAGGTTGCCAATACCCCAGGATGAAGTATTAGTTCTCTAAATCTCTGTTATACCTTCTGCACTGGTAAAATGACAATGTTTGTAAGAATAATCTATTTTGTGTGTCAGCACATCTGATTTTTATTAATAGACTTGTCATGATGGCCTGAACACTGTTAATAAATGAACTCCTTGCAGATTTCCATGTTGTCAGACTAAAAATATTAAGTCGACGAGGTCATGGAGCCGTCCTTTTTAGCTTTTTGGTGTGTCAGCTAACGTGGGGTTTTTTCCTGCTTCTCTGGGAACACTGGGCCCATCATCCCCAGATCAGTAAATGCAGAAACGTTTGTCGAGGAGGCGCTCTGAGGTGTTTCCCCATACATTCTGTACATGGGAGCAGCCAGTGCAACTGATTAAGGACCTTAATCGTCCAGCCGAGCTCGCTGATGGAAATGACCATTGACAGAAATTCTCTCTAGTCAAGATAATTAAAGCTTATGAGGTAGGTGTCTTTAATTAGACACTTTTGGGAATGGTTTTTACAAGTTAGTATCATAAACTGTCCACTGGCTCCTCTCCAAAGGGCAGATGAGGAACAGTCCTGTTTTTGTAAATAAAAATAAACCACCACCTTCCCTTTGCAATTGAAAAGACAAAGGGAGCGGAAAAAATTGTATCTGGGCTTAAAGCTTGACAAAGAAGCAGCAGATGAGCAGGGGCTGGAGAGAAATGAGATAAAAGGATGTTATAAATAATACTTTATAGAAATCTTAGCCGTAACATGGATGTGAAATATAAAATATCATGGAGGAATGTAGCTAGCAGAGTCAGAAGAGGGACACAAGAAGTGTAGACACTTCTAAAGAAAATAACCTGGTAACAGTCTACTGGCATTTTCTTGTGGGCAGTTCCGAGGTTTAAGCTCTGTACCCGGACCCTGGTTGTAATACATTTCCACGTGCTCCCCCTCCTTCTGAGTAGGGGGAGTTTTAGGTTTTACTCAGTGGCACATGACTTTATTCTCTTTGTTCAAACGCTCCTTTAACCTTTCGTTTGAGGAGAGGTTTGAGGTGAGTGACTCGTAAGCTGCCGTAATTAATAGGTTGATAAGCCTCCGATTAGGCACAGCTTAGAAGCGATGTACAGAAAAGCTCCCTGATGGCCTGAATGACGAATGTGTCAGCTAAACACTGTATTTGAGACTAGTTATCTGCTAGGGAATGCCAAGAAATACTTGCTTTTTATTCTTCATTGAATTAACTTTTGGTCTACTTTAATACGAGCCACTTCAAGAAGTTGGGGAATACAGGGTAGATGATGAAAAAGAGAAAGAAATAGATTAATTACTTTCTGCCTGGCAGGTGAAGCTGATCGTCTGCTGGCTGCGACTCGCCACCTCTCATTATTTAAAACTACGCTTGGGCGCTGCTGGGGCTCGGCTTGCGGATGCTGCGGGAAGCGAAACTCGTGCTGAGCGAGCGACGGCTCGCTAACCGTGAGAAAGCGTGCGGATACGGTACTTACAGAGGGGCAAAACTTCTCCTCTGCCACAGGCCCCAGTAAGATTGCTTCCAAGCAGCAGCGTCTCCACAACGTAAAACTGATGGTTACCAACTTACAAAGCGTGGTAGGTTCGCTTGGAAGTTATAAAAATCAGTTCTTACACTTTTTTTTCCCTCCTGTTTCCGTCTGATTCTCGCACTGCATGTTTTGGCCCTTGATGCAGAACCTCTTGGGTGAAAGAAAGGGAAATTTTTATACAAGTATGTCCTCGTTTTCAGGCAATCCCAGCGGTCCCTTCCAACCTCAACGATTCCGTTTGTTGCAACGATGATGCAGGGTCATTGCCTTCACTGCAGCTCCTGGCTGGAGACAGGACTTTTAGACACTTACTATGAAGTTTGGTTTGCTTTTTAAAGAAGGAAAGTACTGAAAAAGCCCAATTAAGCTGTATTTGAGTGCGTTTCATTTAAGCAATGCTGTACTACCTATAGTCCAGAAATTAAAACTGTGACAGTATGTTTTGAGAGTCCTGTATATTTTTAGAGTTCTGAACATATAGCCTTTCAATTAAACTTGCAAAGCATAGCTTTACAGCTTTCAGGTGCAACACGGGACCTCCCAATCTTGCCTGCATCCCACCAGCAATTGTGTCAACCACCTCCGGCTGTAGCATTCCCCTGGGGCCAGAGTCCTCACCTGAGCTAGAGGGGCTAAAGCAGCCCTACAGAGCCTGACGCTATTTAGGGCTCGTTTCCCATTGCCGTCCTCCCGGCAGGGTTTTGTAGTCAGGCTGGAAGTCGGTGGTGAGGTTGGCTGTAGGCACAGCTCGTGTCAAGACGTAGTCAAGTCAGTATGTAGTCCAAGTTCAGGTCCTGATGCTTGTCCAAGCCACCTCGGGTATTTCAACGCCTGCCCTGCAAAGCCCGATTACCATGTGGACTCTTCTTTCCTGCAGCTACAGAAGATGAGATTCAGAGGAATAGAAGGTACTTTTATAACTACGTTCCTTAAAAATAGGAGATGGGGACCGCTGGTGTCTGTATACCAGGAAATGGCCAAGTATTACAGCTTAGTGTTTTGAGCAAAGCAAGTTTGCCTTTGGTCTTGCTTGGTGTCTACTTCAAACTCTCACTTAATTCAGTTATGATTCCACTGGGTACCTCTGTGGATGGAAGAAAACAGGCGTACTGAGAACAGCTCACGTGTTGTTTTGCTTCCTCTGCTCATGTACATACAGAGTAAGTGTGTGCAAGCAGCTTGAAGCGTAAGTTTTGGATTCAGAAAGAGTGGGAGGGCATGGTTCAGGCTTTTAAAAAGCAGCCCTGCTTTCACCCAAAACAGCAACAAGGCTTGTGTGGTTGACGATAGCACTGCTTTTCTGCGTTCAATACAATAGTTCTAAATTGCTAAATGCTATTACTTTGAAGGGGGGAAATAGTGTAGTTCAGGAAGAGCAGACATCTTGGTAAAAAGCCTCTTGCCTCATCTGCAGGTCCTTTCAAATTTAAATTCTGTGAAATAAATAAATAAGCTTAAAACTGCTTCAACAAATAGGTCAGCTGAAAGTCAGACCACGGCATCACGCCCAAAGATAACAGAAACTAATGGAGCAAAGCACAAACAGTTCCTAGTAAAGGATTCTCCTCTCAAGACCAGTCCAGAACTTGCAAGTATGAAGCATTTTGTATGTTCCTGTAAATAAGTTTAATCTGCAGGAATCACTTTTGAAATACCTTTCATTTTTTTACAACAGTTAGGATCAGCCCCAGTGGCCCCCCCCCGGATAGCCTGCTCTTCTTTAATCCTGTTCTAAACAGCCCAGGTAAATTAGTAGAGCCTGCCTGCGCTCGGTTTTCCATTTAGGCATCAAGCTCTGCTATCAGTCACTGAAGAACTCGGATCGCAGACCAGCGGGCACAAAGATGGGGATCTCTCTTTGCGCACACTAAAGCAGGGGAGCCTCGAGGTCTCGCAGCGATGGTGTGAAGGCTGGAGGCTGAAGCAGAGGCAGCGTTAAATACGTGCAGCTCCTCGCTTGCTTCAGCCACCACCAAGGATCTTGGGCCGTAACCTCGCAGCCGCGCAGAGGGGAAGTGAACGCTGCCCTAAAGGAGCCGCATTCCTTTCCTGTTAAGTCACTGTCACTCATTCCCAGGAGATTTTTTACAAGGTTGTTGGATTAAATCCCATGGAAAAGAATGAACCCGAACCAGCAACAGTCAGCAGTTCTACATTACCCTTAACCCAGGCCAAGGTGGTGCTGACTGGGGAGTAATTTCTGTGGCACCTGATCTTTCAGAATGGCAGCGTAACAAACAAGACAGGCTTTTCTACGTACCTTTAAGAAAAAATATTTATTTATAAAAATACACTGGGATCAGTTTGAGAAGTGTGGCAATAAATACAGTTCAAGGAAGAAAAAGCATTTCTACATGGGTATATTATGGCACAAAAAAAGGCAAATGCACCATCAATCGTGGGACTTCTGTTGGCTCAGGACTTTGTACAAGCTCCCTTTTTAGTAAGACGACTATTTCTAAGTTTGGTCAGTGTTGATAATGGAATGAATACACAATCACAAATGCACGCTTATGTCTAATGCAGGACTTACCATTAGCAAACAGTATCTTAGAAACATAGTTATGATATTTAAATCACTAATGTGATGTCTTACGATTTAACTGGCAAAGACCACATTTAACTTTAAGCATGAAATTTTCTTATCTGGAAAACAGAAAAGCTGTAAATATGTAAAATGAAGGCTTAACGTGGTACGTAAATACCTACTTAAGTAGAGATTGTGAAAATGCATAGCTCCTTATTAGACAACCTGGCTGACCGAGAGCACTCCCCCTTTCACAGTATTCCTTTTACTTCATATGCAGTTATTGTTTATGCTGTAGACTACAACTGTTACAGCACTAAAGGCAACTATCGACAGGGAAAGGGCAGAGAAAGGAAAAAGGAATGTATGTAAGGCAGTATTTCCTTAGGTACATTAAGCATAGTGTGTAGGAAAAGACAGGTAACAATTCCACAAGGCTAGTTTCGTTCTTTACTGAATAAAATAATGGACTAATACTGAACTTTCGATGCAAAGCTAGTAATCAATGCCCTGGTCACTGTACTGACCATGGTAATCTCTTTGATAGTCATCTTGGTACTCTCCGTGATAGTCATCTGGGTACTCTGCCTGATAATCGCTATCGCTGATTTCTGACCCGTTAGTTCCTGTCCCTTGGCTGCCGTTATGAATGACAGGTTCTGTAGGTGCAGCACAGTACTTGGGGTCATACACTTGCCGTCCAAGCCCGTACACACTCATTCCCTTCTGTGAAGCTACTTTGTTGGTACCCATTTGTAACGAAATAGTCGAGTTATCCACAGGCTGTAGTATGTGCTTCTGATCGTAGATGTCTCTCCTGGTACCGGGTGCCAGCATGCCAGCCTAGTAAAACAGGATTGCAGAGGTTCAGTAAGCAGGTCAAGAGCTGTGCTGACCAGGTTTCCCATCGCAACTACCCCACCTTACTGGAAGTGCTAGCAAGTAGGAAGGGAGGTGTAACAAAACCTAGCACAGCAGCATGTGTTCGCCAGTAGGTGAGGCACGGAAGGAAGCCCGTGCAGAAAGCTCCAGTTTATTTCCCTCTTTGAGAGAACGTACCAAGTGTTCGGACCGAGGTAGCGCCCAGGAAGGAGTTTCTTTTTTGCCTCTGCCTAGTTAGTACGCGGAATGAAGTTAATTGTTTTCTTCTGGTCTCACGCGGCCAGGCGGAAATTCTAGAAGCACGGGGTCGTTCTTATGCCTTAAGCATATTCAGCGCGGAACGCACGGGATAGCGATAAGCAATTTTAAGTTCTTCAACCACAGCTGCCCTGCACCCTCTCTCTGCTGCTCCACGCAACTCGCAGGCTCCCCCGCCCCACCGGGCTGAGGGCTGTGCCCCCTCTGCGAGTGTCGCGCGCCCTCCCGCTTACCTGGCTGGCTCCTTTGTTGGTGCCCATCTGTAGGCTAATCGTCGTTTGGTCAAACGGCTTATCGGTCTGCATTTTTGGGTCATAGAGGTGTCTTCTGGTTCCGTAAGCAGTCATGCCCGCCTGACTGGCACACTTGTTGGTCCCCATCTTTATTGCGGGAAGGAAGAGGTGGACAGAAAAAGTGATTTATTTATTTATTTATTTATTTTATTTGTACAGCGAGCACAGTCTAAGGAAACAAATACGGTTGGTAACTGTGATGGCTGACGGAAAAAGTAATTACAGTGCGTGCTTTCCTCGTGTAGCTTGACCACTGCCTGTAATAAATTACCCTTTCTCCATCCTGGGCATCAAAAGGAAAAAAAAAAGGCAACTGTCATCCTGAGGCATTTCAGTGACTGGCACTTGCCCAACTGTGCATGCCATTAGAACGGACGCACGCATCAGAATGTGGTAATTAACTTTTTACCCTGGACAGTAACGATTCAATTACACCGCCACAACTTCTCTACCACAGGAATTTTAAGATTTTTGTGCCAGTTATTTTGGCTTTTATGGCTATTGAGGGAAGCGGAGGTGGGGGGGAGCTTCTACCGCATAAGGAGCTTATGGCTATCCGAAGGCTCCTGCTTTAAAACCACTTTAGGGGACAGAGATGATACTGCTAACATTAGCTGTTCCTTTCCTCCTTATCGCTCTTATTGCGGATGTAAAACAAAACAGAACAACCTTCCAGGCAGTCACTTGAGCCTATAAAGCCAATGAACTGCTTTTGAGAATTAAATCTCATACCTCCTTCCATGATAAGGATATGTTGTAATTCTGCAGCTGGTTTTGCGTAAGTAATAGATCGGTTAATCAAAACAAGAAAGCCGTTCTCAAATGTAACAGATTAACTGCAAACTTGAATTTTGTACTTACCTGCAGGCCAATTACACTTTGACCAGCTTTTAGTTTTCCTGCATCAAAACTTCGTGCTTGTTTCTCTGCGTATTTGACACCAATATCAATTGTAGTGTGAAAACCTTTAGTTTTTGCCTATTTAGGGAGAGGGAAAATAAGAGTATTCACTGTTTCAAGTATATTTTCTGCTGCTGGAATGTCAACTTTACAGCCCTGACCCTGGGTTCTCGAGTGATGCCACAAGCAGGTTTATCCCTTAGGAGAAACCCTCTGTGCCGGGGTGAGGGAAGGTAACAGTCCCCCAGGCCTCTGGACGGTGGCACTCCAAAGCTACCCAAGTACCTTGTCAGAAGGATATTCTGCAGGGATTAGTGTCCTCCTGTGAGCCTCCCCGGCCCCGTGCATGCACAGGTAGCTCCAGAGCAAGGCTGGCTGCAGCCAGGAGTCCTAACCCTGAACCCCCAGCCTTCCCTGGAGGCATGAGGGAGGACACAGCCCTCCGAAGGGCAATCTCTGCAGCATCTTGGGCTCACAGGAGTACCTATCCCTTCCTGCCAGGCCATTTTCCTTATTTACGTGAGCAATAAGGGTGCATCTGGACTGGCCTGGGGATTTGCGCCGATTTCAGGGGTACAAATACTTACCAGACCTGCTAGTGCCACGAGAGTAGTCTGTACTTGAGTCATATTTCCATTTTCAAAAAGGTCATTTGCTTCGAAAATATCATGGGGCTTCATGCCGTAGACTTGGATGGCTTTGATAAAGTTCCCAATATTCTCCAGCTAAACAGAAACAAAAAAAGCCAGTTTTCTGCTCAGTGCTTCACTCCGAAAACAAAGTAATTTTAAAGCTTTCTGGTGATGGTTGGTTGGTTTTGCTTGTTTTACACAAGTTCTTCGCCTTGTGCAAACGGGACAAAGCAGTTGGCATGGTCAAGAGTGACTGGTAGGAAGTTGGAGATTGTTTTTCATTAGTTTCAATACTGACTTCAGAAATCAGTCGAAGGGTTTATTTGGCCTGGCATCTCCATCAGTGTGTATCGGGTACTTCGTTAGAGGGGGCTTTGACAAAACTGCCTCAACTGCGTCCCTTCCAAGAGGAATCCTCATCTAAAACCTGCTTCAAACCAGAAAACTTGACGTAGCGTCCATGCTACCTGAATTCAGCAATTGGTAATTTTGAGTAAAATGAAAACACAGCGATGTGGGCAGTAAGAACATGGAACTTGGCTCTGCAGGGATTATCTTGCTCACCTCCTGGGACAAATTCGGCTAAGCTTTTGGGGTTTGTTAGCGCTTTTTAGCACTGTGCGCTGTAGAAATTGGAAAGCAAGATGGAGTACAAGGTGTTAGGACTGAATCTCACCTTTCCTTCTGAAGTCTTAAGAGGTACTAAAACTTTTTAAAAAAAAAAAAAAAAAAAAGATAAAAATCCTCCACTGTATGTAGAAGCATTCAATGCCAATAAAAACAAGCGGCTGACATAGCACCGCTAAGCTAGACCCAGCAACAGTAAAGGCAGTCAGCTCTAACCAGCAACCCTTCCAATGCTTGTTCTAAATGCACGGTGCCTTTGGTAGTCCCTTGGAGGGGGGGGAAGTGCTAGGTAGAGTGCTCGTAAGAGATCAAATCTGGATATACTGAAATAAAATACGTATGGTAGTTTGCACCGTATTGTTTTCTGAGTTCTGTTACACAACCACTTCTTCTGAGACCGTTCGGGTCCTTGCCCTCCCCATCCTCTCCAGATGCCTTCTCAGGAGGATGCTGGATACAGTGACATCCAGTGTCCAGGTACAGGCAAGCTGTTGACCTTGCAGCTCTGCCTGGATGGAAAACTCCAGTTGTGATTTAATAAAAAAAGCTAACAGCTTTTTTTTTTTTCTTAACTTGGAAGAAAAGCCTTGCTATGCAGCTCTCTCCTTCCTCCATCTGACGTTTCACCTAACAGCATGACTATTAAATACGGATACTCAACTGCCACTTAGGAGCCACCTTAGCCATAGCTGCTTTCTCTTAACTGCTCTTCACGTATGCCGTATCCTCAGCTGTTGTGTACGTATCGCATACAAAACTCGGTGCTATTAAGCTTTAAGGTGTACCATATCCACAGCAAATTTGTTAATACAGAACAGAAGAACTGTTTGGGGGTTGGAGGGGTTAGAGGTGTAGTTTTGGGGGGGGTTTTTTGTTTTACCTGGTGCCAATTTAGTTTTGATTGATTAATTTTCTTCACTGATCCTGGCTGCAGCTTATTTATAAGCCTGGGGAGGTGAAAAAAAGGGAAATGCTTAAACAATAAATCTCATCCTTATACCATCTGTGCAGGCATTATATAATACTTTCACTCATGCTTTATTAGTTGCATTAGTTTCATCAAAATGGTTAATTTTCTGGTTTATACAGAGTGCCTAGCTCAGATCTCAGGTCTAACAAGTCTAACAGACTGTAAGAATTTGTGTGCCATGTGATTATTATAGACAAGAGCTTCAAATTCAGAAATACTTAGAAATCTTTGCTAAAATATAAAAGGAGATTTAAGTTTTCATTCTTTTCCACAGTTTCAAAGAAGCTGTCTCCCGCCCTACTGTCAGCTGTCTTTGACTGTTATAGTTGATGGGTTTGAAGGGGAGTCTTCAGAAAGTCCCTCCTTAGCTCCTCAGAAGTGGAAAACTGCTAAAAAATAAGGTTACTTAATAAATGCTTACTCGCACAAGATTATGCCATCTTTTAATCCCAGTTGAAAGTTTGCACCAATGCTCAGCCCTGTAACCTCTTCTATCCAGTTTCGCAGATCTTCTTCTATCTGGGGGTCGTACTTCAGGGCAATCTGTAACACAAGCAGTGGTACCGTTAACGTCACCGGAGAAAACTGCAAATCCTTCCCCCACAAACCCATTCCCAAGAGTAAGCCGTAGCATTTATCCCATCATTTTATTGCTGGGTTTTAAACAGTATTTTAAGAATCAGAGTACAGGTGTCAGTCTTCTACCCCTTTTACTGTAATGTTTATGGCTTTACTGAATTTTTATTTACACATAGCGCTTCGAAGCACTCCAGCAATTCTTAGAGTAGGAAGAAGTGTTGAGTCTTTTGGCAGCTGCAAGGGAATGATGACTTTTTTTTGAAAAAAATCTTCTACCCAAGTTGTACATTAGCAGGAAGGACAAAAGTGAAACAGCATGTTGTGAACACCACAATTCTGAATCGCCATCGGTACTACCGCTCGCGTGTAGGCTTCTACACGGGAACTCTGATACAACAGATTTGAAGTTATTCAGCCGCAGATTATGGTGGGCTTGCTTTTTTAGCTGGGTTATGATTAATGGAGATGACCCAGTAAGTTTTCCCCTTGTTGCCACAACACTAAGAGTTATCTTGCTGGGGATTCTAGGGCTTGTGTGTCTTTTTAAACTTAAGCTTTTGTACGCCCGCCATTTCTCTTTTCTTTGGCCTTGCTGGAAGACTCCGATGGAATAAACCGTGACCTCATGTCTTAATTGCAAAGTTACTGCGCCCTTACTTTAGAGAGAGAAAACCCGCAACGGTCTTTGAAGCTCAAGGCATCAAACAGAGGCCCAGAGTTGTTATTAGCAAGGTGACTGCAAACTCCTTTTCCAGATGTGCAGACTTCACTGCTCGGTGTGCCCGCCCGTGCTTCAGTCACTGGAAATCAATCCACATGAATGGAATGCTTAAAAATGGTAAAACTTCAACGACGCTGGCGGCTAACGGGGCCCACGCTCCGCACTCTGCCCTTCGTTCCCCTCCACTGAAGAGACTGAAAAGCAAAATTTCTTCAGCCTAAACCCGTTACTTTTGCAATGCTTTTCATTATTGGCAAGTTGGAGAAAAGCGTTGCTACTTTTTCTACAAACAAAATAAGCTATCTGAGCGCAAGAGTTGACGGCGTAAATAGACTCGACCAGCGTGGAGGTTGGCAACGCTTTTCCACCTTCATTAGAAGTTGTCCCGCACGGGTCGGTGAGCAAGACTGGGAACGAGGGAGCTACTGTGAGAAACCTGACAGGCAAGCACGGAATGTACTTTGCAGTATTCCTAACTAATGGAAAATCAGCTCAGCTACTACTAATGACTTACAAATTCCTAACAAGAAACTCATGTAAAGCCACTCGGACCAAGATGCAAATTTCAGACTTCTTACGTACAGTCTTAGCCTTCAGCCCAGAAAGGCCAGATATTAGCAGCTATTTATACTGCGCGAGATTATAATTCCAACCTATCTGAATTGCTTGGATAGAGGCAATTGCTACGTTTTGGCTGGTGTTAGTAACCCCCAACTCCAAACTGACCAAACTAGAAATTACAGTATTCTGTTGCCTGTTTTTCTTGTAAGGGGAATGGAAAATTCCTGTATCTCTGGCTTTACTTCAAAAACTTGTCTGAGTAATACTTATTGTCCTTAGACTGTTTGCAGTAGTGGTGCTGTGGTGCCTTAGTTACAGATTGGGATAACGGACTGACCCGTTCTTGATTAAGCTGTAAAACTTTGTGCAATATTCTGCACAAGTAGAATCATAGAATCATGTAGGTTGGAAAAGACCTTTAAGATCATCAAGTCCAACCATTACCCTAACACTGCCATCAAGTACTTCACTGCTTAGACCAACGCTGGTCAAAAATAATCAGGATACCCCTTTTTTCACTCAAGAAAGGTAATACTGCCTAGTGTGAGGAAAATGTCATGACTACTGTATTTTATTGTTTTTTAATCGCACCTTTTGGATATTGGATAGCTATGATGAGAAGCAGACTAGAAAAGCTAGCTGAAGCTCACAGCCCCATAGGGGAAGCTTCTGCAAAGCAGTGCAACCATGTTCTTCATTGATAGTGATGGCAGTAAGAGTAAAGGGTTACTGAGGGGCTACCAGAAAGGTTAACGGCTTGAAAATGATGTGTGAGGAAGCTGCTTATCCTCTTTCTCCTTCCTCACCTGGTCATTAGCTTACAAACTTGATTTTCATGGCTATTTTTATTCGCTATGGAAGCAGGGCTTATTGTGATCACAGCCTCCCCCAGCACATCTGGCAGAACTCAATTAGCTCATTCAAACTTACAGAAGAGCAGCAGCCTTGGACACGACTGAGTCGGTTATTTTGTATGAAAGTAAGTGTTTATGCAAAGGAGAAAGATCCCGAAACATCTCCAGAAGAACGGAACATTGCATCCTACTCCTACTACGCATTACAGAACCTACAGAGATCTTAGAAAATTGATCTTGCTCACAGAACCTTACGTTGACACGTACAGATGAGACATCCCATAGATAATATACTTCTGTACACCAGTTTGAAAGAAAAAACAGAGAGAAAGGCCAGAACTTGGTACATTCTGCTATTCCAGGCAATTTGGGCTGGTCACTTGTACGTTGATAGGTCACGCTATGTTACAGTCGCCACGCCAACATGCATGTTGGGTACAGAGAGGGGCTTAAGTCAAAGTCGTCCACAATTCTTTAGTTACTAGAGATGGAACAAACATTAGGCTTTCTGAAAATTCTGGCAGTTTCTGTTTTGATGTAGCTTAAAGAAAATGCTAAGTTATAGTTTAGCCATCCTGCAGTTGGAACGGTCTGGAATACAACTGGGGCCGTCCTTCTACAACTCATTTTTCTACAACTTCATTTATTTTTAAGTACTGGTAATCACTTTTTTTTTTTTTAAAAAAAGAGGAAATTAAGTCTGTGATCATGCCATCAAGAGACACATTTTAAAGATCCCTCTCCTTCCCTGTACTGAACAACAAAAAAAAGAGTAAATATGGAAGCCAAGAAGAGTGAGAACCCTGAAGACTTCTGCAAGCGTGCCTATTTTAATCTTTCTTGGCAAGCATATAAAAGAAAAAAAAAAGGCAAAAATTTTCCTCATTTAATACTAAGTGCATTCCATATTTGAGATTACAACGGAGCTGAATATCAATTTGTTACCCCCATTGCTTGGGGAACTTGGAAGTAATCGGATGGAATTTTATCACTTCTGAAAAATATTTACTTTATGTTGGAGTACTTTCACATGTGTTCAAATCTTGAGTTTTTCAAGAGGTTTTAAAGTGTCTTGGGGTATCACTGCAGTGCTTATCTAGAGATAGGAAATAAAAAATGCTTATACACTTGTCTTATTGCCACTAAAAGTGTTAAACCTGCTGATTTTCTGAGTTGTCTCCACTACCGTACGGTTTGACTTAAATACGGTAAAGTTTCTGGTTTGATTTTTGAAGTGGTGGGAAACTAGGTTACAAAAAGCAAAGTGTGGTGATCTTTGAAAAAATGTATTCAATCTCTCTGAAAAGCTAAAGACATGGAAACTTAAGGATCTGGTTTTAAACATGTGACAAGAAGGGGTTAACCAGGGAGTGAGGGGTCAGCAGTGAGGCATTATGCTTACTCTGAATCCTCAGCTCTTCTACTCCCGATGGCACAACCAGCTCTGTACCGCTAAGTTAATAAGTGAATACTTCATATTTTCCATATGTCTCCCAGAGTAATTCCAGTTTTCCTTTGATTGCTACCTACGAGAGGAAGTTGGAAGCTTTGATAGAAATGAAAAAAAAAATGTTATGGCTTCTTCCATGGCTGCTAATCAACACGCCAACGTTTGATCCTTTTTAAGCACTGAACTTCATGGAAGATGCTTAAATCTTACAAGTCCATAGCAAAAGCAAACATCACCTTCTGAAGACGGTTAGCAGTAGCTAAGCAGCTCCTTTCGAATATTCATCACCAGTGCAGTGAAAAAAGCCATGGTTTCAGAACACTGCAGAAAAGAACCAACTCTAGCAATGGATGTAAAGATTTTATAAAAGTTTAAAACCTGATAGCAAGAAGCCAACTGTTAATTTCTGTCCTTTGTTCTGAGAAATCCTGAAAGATAAAAGTTGTAAATGCTACTCTTTTTGTTGACACTTCAGAGATACAGGTTTAATAACTCAACATATCTTTGAAAGGAAACTAAAGTTTATACAAGTGGCCAAAATTACAGCTGATCTAGGGTTGTGGGAGGAAAGGAGTGGGTGTTACTTGCCTATTGCGAGCTCTTGACTCCTAGCAAAGTTCGTAATGTGAAGATGTTGTCTTTGTATTCAGTGTGGAAAAAGCTCTGTACAAAATTTGACTACTAACTGAAAGGCAATCTCTTGAAAAATTGTAAGTAGAAATTTAATAGTTCTACTACAAGTAGTCTTTGGAAGACTGACAGTACCTATCGCCTTGTTACTGTCAGTCACAAGTATAAAGAGGCTGCAGAAAAATTAGGTTTGTGTGTTACTGTCCTTATTAGACTAACTTCGAATTTGGTAAAAAATAATTCACCTACTCACTTTCAACTACAGCTGTATAAAATACCAACCTCAGTTAGTTACAATTCTGAAAAATACTCCAGTGAGGAAGGAGGCAGAAATCTGGAAAACTTTTCCGTGTTGTAAGAGAACATTCTGAGCTTGAGCCTCTTTAATACCAGTTAATATCCCATTAAATTTGGCTTTTTCCTGAGCTTTGCACACATTCATGCCATTTTAACAGATTACTAAAGGACACAAATTGAAGTTTATCAGGAACTAAAAAGTCTCAGACGCTTATGCTGCTAAGCAGTGTCTGTCCTGTACGGCCAGGGTAAAAGACTGCCTCGTTAATGATGCAGAAGCAGCATCAGTTATACTGATACCAGCATTTCAGCTAAAAATCTCTTTTTTTCAGTAATCTTCTATTACAGATAAGTTAAATACTTCTTCTCCATTACCCAAAACTGCTGCACTTCAATTGTAGGGCTGGAGTTGTGCTGTCTTTGAGCGGCAGGACGGAGGGGGTAGAACTTGGGGCACCAAGAAGTCAGTTCTTCCTTCACTAGGGGATTCCTGGTTTAAATGCCAAATTTCAGCTTTGCATGTCAGATGCAGATAAGAAGTAGCAGATGATGTGATAGATGTGTGTGTAGCAGACGATGTGATACATGTGCGTTTATGCCAATGTATGCCTAAGGCTAGAATCCTTGGGTTTAACTTGATTCCCCTGGCAATGTCACACCCGAGGCTCGCCTCTTGTTCTGTTCAGGTAGGGCTTTCCTGTTTGGGACCTCTTATGGTGTTGAACACCCCCCCCACCCCACCTCACCCCGGCTCTGTCTGTAGTACAAGAACAGCAGTCACCGCTGGGTTTATCAAATGTACGGATTCCTGGAAACAAATGAAGTTATGTTGGCCAACTTCAAGGGACACAGACAGATCATTACTCAACGTGCCTGTAGCACGCTAAGTTTGAGTGATGATGTTAACCAATATTTCACACCATAAGTGATGTCATATGGACTTTCAATTGTCCTTTTATACTAATCTTTTCCAAATTACACAGCCCACACTCCACACGAAGGGCTATGTAGCTGCCAAATCTCCAGTTTAAGAGTTCAGCTGTCTCTGTTGCTGCTACTCCGGAAAAATACCGTAGCGTTATCTCAAGAAAGAGTCTAAGCACGCTGCTTTTCACAAGGCACGGGGACTGACAAGCAGAAGACTTAGTAAGGTAAAAAGCAGGTGTAAAAGATAACCTTTCAGAGTTACCCATCCCGGCGCGTGATTCTTGGTTCTGATGAAACTTTTGACAAAAGCTTCAGGCTTTTGGGGGGGTGGGGTGGGGTGTCAAATGTCTTGACGTGCAGCACTAAAGATAACCTTTCAGAGTTACCCATCCCAGCACAACGGCGCGCGATTCTTGGTTCTGATGAAACTTTTGACCAAAGCTTCAGGCTTTTGGGGGGGTGGGGTGTCAAATGTCTTGACGTGCAGCACGCTAAATTTGAAGGACTCGTAACCATTTGAAGAAACTGCTCTCTGGCCAGAAGTTTTAACAATAAAAGCATGTGCTTGTCAGAGTGAGTGAACAACTTTATCACAGGAACCATGTCTTTCAACAAAACCTAAGCAAAACAGGTTGTATGTTGCTGTTTTCCAAGGCAAATGAAGTGCAGGGCCGTGTACAGAAAGAGAATAGCCAGGACTTTACTCCCTGATAGTGTATGAAGAGGTTACACGCATACTTTCTCACCAAAGTGAACAGAAAAATAAAGCCCTAAGTTTTAGATGTTAATATTCTTCACGGGGAGAAATTTGGTGTGGCCCATATCCTTGCTTAATGCCGCACAAAATTACTGATTTTTTTCAGTCAAAAAAAGAGAAAGTCAAAAGTAGAGAAAGCTTACTGGATTTCTAGCAAGTATGGGAGCATATTCATCTTGTACTGAATTTAATCCAGGTCTAGCCAGGAGTTTTAATATTACATCTATACATTTGGGTCATAAACTACTGAAAGCAAAGATAACTAAATGAAAACTCCAGCTTTTAAGACCTTAAGTTGTGCAGTTTCTATTTTAAGCAGCAATTTGCTTAGACTCTGCTCTTGCCCAGAAAGGTTGGAGCAGATGATCCTTGAGGTCCCTTCCAACCTGGGATTCTATGATTGTTCCTGTATCAACTTGTCAATTTTTATTATTTGGAACTGAGTGAATCTGAGTTCTTATGGGTTTGGTGGTGCCTACAAACCTCCTTTGCATTGAAGCAAGCACTACTAAAAGCAGTTTGTCTTGCAGAGGCCAAAGCCATCGATGCTGATGCTTCTTTATCGTGTGCTTGGTGCCAGTTTGTGATGAGATCTTTCTCCTCCCCTTTTTAAGGCTTTTTGATGGTATGGGGAAAGATGAAAGTGTAACTATCTCCTGGCATCAAGGCAGAAGCTCTCAGAAACCCTTACTCGGAGTGGGAGTGGGGCAGGGTACATCTAAAATTCACACAGCAAAACATCTGGGACAAAAAAAAAAAAGCGTTAAGAGCTTACTGGTTATGCGAATGGCCAAGAAAAAGCACAGAAGAGTAAGCATTCTTCTTATAAGGAGGAAGAAAGGTTTTCTAGGTGGTTTGTGGGTTGGTTTTTTTTTTTTCCTTTAATTATGTAACTGGGTTAAAACTTTCTGGTTAAGATCCTATGGGGTAAATAGATCACTGCACGTTATTTAATCTTCAGCACCAGAGGTGAGGGCGAGTGACAAGGACATAATCGGCATTTTTCTGCAGAACGGTTCTAGTTGTCTGCCAACAGAGTGGTGGTTTACTCATGGAATAAATACATAGCGTACCCCTTAAGCTGAGACAGAGAACCTAAAACAGCGGGGATAATCCGAGGTTTTGATTTTTACTGGAAGTGGGTGAGAAGAGGGGAGTGCCAGGGTACCGGGGTTAGTGTCAAGTGGAGCTTCTTGCCATTTGAGCTGCCAACCCAGTGACCTTTCGTCATCATTAGGACAAATTAAAATTCCCTGTTCATTTCACGACCTGCATGCACAAGCACATGACGGAGGAGGCCTATTTACGCAGGAGAAACCCAAAGGCAAAGGGAATGCAAAAATCCAGATAAAAGCCAAAGGGGAAAGTACTTCAAAAACTGAAAGCCACCATGAAGTATGCCCTGGTATTTGAACATGTTTGGGGTTTTTTCTGTCATTATGGACCGTTGTACCGAAAGGCAGAGAACACATCGCGTTAACGCCAATATTGAAAGATCTCACTACATCCTGCTACGCTACTTAGCACAAAAATTTTACAGCTGTATCCATTTTGCTTAACGCTCAAGAGTATTTTTTCGTTATGTGTAGCGTAATTGATAACTTGCCAACGTCTCGCTGTTTTCTCTGTAAATCAAACCTTAGGCTACAATCTTTGAAGGAGGGATGGATGAGGGTTAATCCAAAGTCCCTGGCGCTCTTCCCGTAGGCACCAGTTTAAACTCCGTGAAGTAAGGACAAGTCAGGCCTCAAAGTTTCCAAGCCATCTTACAAGTAAGATACCTGTAGTCATGCATGGCGTTTGCTGCCAGATCAGCCAGCTGGAAGAACTAAGTGTTCTACTCCCTGGCTGTCCGGTAGGATTTTGCGACTATTCAAGCTTGCAAACTATTTAAGAAGCAAACTCTGCCGGTCTCTTCCCTCGGAGCGCGCCAACAACTCGGCTGTACGCCTGCCCTCGGGCTGAACGCTGCTGCCCTCTCATCCTCTGCAGCCGAACTACTGCCACGCTCTCACCCGCTCGCTTCTGTTCCCACGGCTTTTCTCCCGTACCTTGTTCTTATTTTTTCCTCCTAGTTTTCTGGCTTGTAACTCCAATTCTCCTCAGTCATCACTTTCTGCTTTCAATCGAAGCACCGTCTGGTCCTGCCACCGTACGTTATGTTTCCTGATATCGAAAATATAATCTAACAGAACAATCTGGTGCATAAACAGGAGGAAAAAAAAAATAAATCTGGAAACAACGTAATTCTCCTTGTAAGTAACCCAGGAAGCGTCTCCTGAGACAACTTCTACTGTAACTCTGGTGGAAGGGTACTTCTCAAAGGCTACTGAGCCTGCAAACAGAAATAGGAACACTAATGATCACTGCATGTTTCTGAGAGTACTCTTCTCATCGATTGCTACTTCAGCAGCCCAGGAAATGATATATTCTTTCAAGTTTACTTATTTTCCTCCCCCAACAGAACAGCTTTTAAAACGTCACGTTACAAGCAAACCATCTTGTGCCTCTGCAGCCCTTCCCCAAGGCCCAACTCTGGTGACAAGTCTTCCAACGTCACCTTCTGAATAGGACCACAAAATCGGATTATTTTACTCTCGAGTCTCTCTCCACACCTTTCTTCTTCTCCTCAAACCCTCTCTGCTTACCAGCGACAGAGGGATTGTGTTTTACAGCAGCAAGTGGCTAATTAGTAACTCAAACATACCTCTCAAAATTAAATTAGCCGAAGAAAACTGAAGTCTGGCGACGCAAGCTTTGCTAAATGTTACTCAAAATGCACGTTCCCTCTGCCTCCCCAGCGAAGGCACAGACCGTGCTGCATTTTCTCAGCACCTTTTTCACAGTCAAACCTCAAGTCTGCTGCTTTCAGGCCTCTTTTGCCCCCACCCCATAAGCTCAGACACTTGCCTGGTCGCTGCCACTTGTGATCCCGGTCATAGGCTTGACTGAAAAATGAACCGGATGATGCGGCAGGTCCCACAGGAACGGGCATTTCCCAGTTAACAGTGCTCCGTGTTTCCCATCGACTGCTCTGATCGTATTTGGTCGCCTGTCAGCCTGCTCCGACTTAATTCCATGAACTCACATTAGCAGAGCAGGTTAACTGAGGTGCCTGTTGTAAGTATTCATAAGGAAAATACAGATCTTATTCCTACCACCACTTCATCCTTACACAAAATGATTCAATCGGTGTTTTTTGTAATTTAGGTGAAAAACCTGATTTCTTGAGAAGTTCCTCGGCTTCTGCTAGACAGCGAAGTCTGCCTAGATTCATCTTTCATCCAAGCCGTAGATCAAAATCTCTGAATTCACATTTTTCTGGTTGACGTAATTTTCCCCATATCCAGTTTTCTTAGCAGAAGCACAAGACATGCCGCTTGTGCGCCCAAAGCTTTGGAAGACCTTGCCTCTCAGCTGCTTCGTGCTATTGCTTTGCTTTACCACCACCAAAAAACTCGGAAGGAAGAATCCAGCACAAAGAATAAAACATGATAATCCGCTTCTGCTGCTCCCTGCCCTCCACCTCCCCACCCCCTTGCCAGGTATCTCTGACTGGTTAAAGTTCTGCGGGTGATACACGACGTTCATTTTATTCCAGGAAACACGCGCAAAGATTTTGGATGTGGCCACCCAGGCAAGCTGTGCTTTAACCTCATAAAAAGAGTTATAGGAAGAATATGATCTACAATTAATGCGGTATTTTTTTTTAAAAAGCGATGACCATAAAGACCTTAGAAAACGTTTACTTCATTCTGTTAATAATATCCATCTTTAAAAGGCCTGCAAGTGAAATTTAGATGACTAGTGAAGAAAGTCTAAGAAAAGTAAGACTATTTGAAGTTTACGTAGCTCCTATAGGTGGGTCTATAAGTCATAAAGCCTGTACAGCAGACAGCTGGACAGGTATTTTTTAAAAAAAAAGTTTATGATTAGATGAACTTTGAGCTCAGCTTTTCATTTAATGAAAATGTAGTTTAAGTTACGCAAAAATCAAGCCATAAGCCTGCTATACTGAAGTTTATAGTGAGTACAAAAGAAAGTACGACTGTTCATGTAGGAAAGGTGGTCAAACTCCTAAGAGGTTGTGGTCAAACACCCTGTAGGAACTTCTAAGCCAAGATTTTCCAGCCGTTAAGCAAGCGCAGGGAGAGGAGCTAGTGCTGCTGGGGCGGGCAGGGGACGCGCGTCCCCAGGGCATCCAGACCTGCGGGTACCGCAAGGTTGAGCCGTGGCCTCGCCACGCTGCAGGCCTGAATTCACCGTAGGTTTAAAACACGCAAGCAGCGGCAGGCGTGGGCAATGCTGTACTGCAAATGGAGGGCGTGAGAGGTCTCCACCCCCAACTACTGAAGGTTCCATTATTCTTCTGTAGAACAAAATGCCCGGGTGCCCTGACTGAACTCCGACTTTGTTTTGTTCCAATTCTTTTCCATCCATTCAAAGACCGGTTCTTTATCTCTGATGTTTAATCTCCCGGCTTTTTTGTTCATTTTTTTTATTAAAACCTGCTAGATTCTTTGAAACGGAGGTACCTTTCCATATCACAACCATTGTCATACCATCATTTATTAATGATAAAGGATGCTACCATGACAGGGCGTAGTAAAAAGGCAACAGTCTTTGTCGTCTTAGAAAGTTACTTCTACTTTTTACCTTTATTGGGGCGTGATTAATCCAATGATGTCAGCAAGGTAAGGGCACAGCCTCTTGCAAAAAAATAAGCAAAGAACGTTTACTCTTAGAACACCAGATGCGTGGCTGAACGACGTACGCCTCGTTGACTTAACGCCGTACCGACTTTCAGATACGATGTACGACGCAATTTCAAACTGATCCCGCGCAGTGGTATGAAGTTACCCAAAGCAGCAGCAGCTCGGGCTGGCCAGGCGGCGGGAACCTCAACGGGAGCCACAGGTCCCGCTCCCGCGCATCTGTCTGCTTGGTGCCTGCTGGCCTGAGCTCCGAGCTGCGCTCCGGCCACGCTCGGCGCAGCAGGGAATGGTCCTGCTGGAGCCCCCGTTAGCAGCGAGGTAAGAGCTGGTTTTCCCATCCAACATCCGAATATTACCAAATCCCTTCCCAAACGCAGGTGTTTGATGTGCCCTACCTCCTGCTGGCGAGGCTTGTAGCATTTAGGCAATTGATTAGGGACAACAGAAAAATACTTTTGAATTAAATTGCTCTTATTCAAGCAAAACCAGGAATAGTAAGATAATGTGCTCTGCCTATAATTAAGAGGCTGTAGCAGTGGAAATATCAACGGGAAAGCAGTGTAACAGGAGAGCTTTCTTAGCAGGAAAGCAAAATAAGGTTTTTATAGTGGTTACGTGCGGTTTTACTCTGGGAACAGCCACGGTCCAAACATGCAAAGCAAGGCAGGAAGATTTGTTTAAGAGTCCATCTAGAATTCAGCCAGTTAGGATTTGATGCGGTAAATCGGATCCCAGCTTCTTGAAAGTATTGCAGAACAACCAGGAAACTGAGGCAAGGAAGTGCAGAAATACTTAGGTTTTGCCCAAATCTAGAAGATGTGGTGTTCAAGTCCTGCGGGGTGCGTGTGCGACGCACGTACAGTTTCGCTTCACTGTGCCTCTTAAGGATTACTCTGTACGCAAAAGGACATCTGCCTAAAGTCCTGGAGAAAAAATCCTGGTTAGAGCCCAGAAAACCAGGTCAAGGCTTGGAAGGGAAGCCGCAAAGGCATCGCATGGTTGAAGTCCAGGTCCTGGGAGGGAGCGAGGATCAGTGACCAGAGCTCAGCCCAGACTCCCCAGGCTGAAAGCTTGCTTGGCCCCGCTGCCGGGGCTGAGCAGGGCTCATTGGTGAGGGTCCAGGCTGGGCACGGGACCGGAGCTGCGACAGCAGCACCCCATGCCGGGCTGTCACGGGCTTACACCCTTACGCCAGCTCCTCCAGCATCCCTAGCGCATCCAAGCCTTTCTAATGTATACATCCAGAATCCTGTCTGCTTCAGGTAAGAGATGGTTCTACATAAGCCACAAGCAGTTATAATTATGTCTCCCCTCCTAATATCTACTAAACTCTGCGCTGGTTTAAGGACAGGGGGGAAAAAAAAATGAGGGGGGG
>NW_009269998.1:531670-533901 GCF_000687185.1 Egretta garzetta
GGGGGGGAGTTTCTTGAGGGGTTTGGTTTTTTTTAAAGAAAAAACCCCCCTAGAACCACCCACCTGAAGAAAGTCAAAGCTAGTTTTGAGAAAACCACTGTAATTCAATCCCACTAAATAGAAACAACAACACAAGTTACCCAGGCATTACTGGAAACCCCAAAATATTTACTCAAAAGAGAGCATTTGCTGCTGAGTATAGCCATACAAGTTAACAGTTGTTTAGAATCAGATACTTACAAAAAGCATTTTTAAGCAAAAGAGTCCCTCTTAAAGAAGAAAAAAAAAAAAGAAAGAAAAGAAGGATTTTCACATGATCTCACTTAGAAAAAATCTGTTTCAAATTGCCCTACGTGTCCTGGCCTCAAGCCCGTTTCTACTGAAGGCCTTTCCTGTACGGTTCCATAGGGGACGGGAATCTCTACAAAGTTTGCCTTAAAAGGATGTGTCAGATGCACAGCGTATACGGTGTTACGTAGCTACAGGAGCTAACAATTCTGAGTACAGAGAGGTTCCTATCCTTTACTCTCCAAGAAAAATTATACATTATTTGGAGGCAAGAAAAAGCCTCCAAATTAATGTTCGTACAAAAAAAAACAAGGTGAGGGGAAAAAAAAAAAAAAGAAAATCACTGATGTGCCATCATCCCAAAACAATGCGCGCATCCGCCTTCGAAGGGCATTGACTCAGCAAGAGGAATATGTATTTTTCTCTAAATTTTAAATGAAGTCTGACTCTGAAAGCACACCAAAAGCATGTTCATCTGTACGTTTTAAACAAGCAATACCGTAATGCAAATTAAGCGACTTCCTTTCTGAGACGACTAATCCCATTTAATCGTCATGACTCTGTCAAACTCCGTTTGCTTTCTTCAGAGGTGTTCCGGCCATAGGAGGGGTGGCCTGCGAGCTTGCACGTAGGGGATGTAAGACTGGATCCTTATCCCATACCCTTAAGCGTTAACCTCAGTAAGTTTTACGTTTCTCTGCCGCCAGTAAAAGTTTTACTAAAAGTTTATAAATCCACCAGAAGGAAGGTCACTATATTATACATATTATAAATTCACAGAAAGTGCTTTGAATTGGAAAGCGCAGTGTTGTGCCCAAGGTTGACCATAAGAAAAGTGCGCAGCAAACATCCTCGCTCCTCATTCACTCGGGCAGCACGCCTTGCGGGCGGCAGCACCGGCAGTTTTGGTCTGAGCCGTCCTCAAGCAGGACCAGGAGCTGGCTGGTCGAGAGCTCCACCTCTGCCTTGACCTTCACCAGGCGGCGGTAGCTAATCCCGGCTACGCCATGGCATTCCTCACCTTCCTCCTAGGAAAATGGTTTGAAGCTGCGCCAGGGCAGGTTTAGGTTAGATATTAGGAAAAACTTCTTCACTGAAAGGGTTGTCAGGCTCTGGAATGGGCTGCCCAGGGAGGTGGTAGAGTCCCCATCCTTGGAGGTATTTAAAAGAAGGATAGATGAGGTGCTTAGGGACATGGTTTAGTGGTGGGATGGCAGGGTTAGGTTAAGGGTTGGACTTGATGATCTTAAAGGTCTTTTCCAACCAAAGCGATTCTATGATTCTATGAAAACCGCTGTCGGCCAAGGGATGGAACTGGAAATGACATCCCTCACCCGGGGCTTAACGCGGGGCGGTGTCTGCAGCTCTACAGCAGCCGTGCACCCTTCCGAGTGACAGTTTTGAGACACGGGAGGACTCCAAGACAACTGTCAATGACGTGCCAAGGTTTACTGGGGATTTAAACCATTGAGAAAAAGAAGTTACCTCCTGCGTCGGTGGTTTACAGCAACAGATGTCACCAGGGCAGCCGCCTTCACAGGTTTGCTTCATTCCACTTGCCTGGGGGCTACCGAAAAAGGGAACTGGATACAGGGGGTGGGCAAGGGCTCCCAAAGGCGTCTCCTTGGTCGTGGGGCTTGGGTGAGCGCGTAGAACGGGCGCTGCTTGGCTGGCAAAGAGAGGGGGCCTTAAGGAGATGGCAGGGGTGTTAACATCCGAGTTGCTGGCATGGGAAGTGGTTCCATGGCAAATTAGTATCTTTATCAATGATCTGGATGAGGGGATTGAGCGAACCCTCAGTCAGTTTGCAGATGACACCAAATTGGGAGGGAGTGTCGATCTGCTGGAGGGGAGGAAGGCTCAGCAGAGGGACCTGGACAGACTGGATTGATGGGTCAAGGCCAATTGTGTGAGGTTCAACAAGGCCAAGGGCCGGGTCCTGC
>NW_009269998.1:538958-543519 GCF_000687185.1 Egretta garzetta
TGTCAGGGGCTGGAAGGGTCTGCCCAGGGAAGGGGTCGAGTCCCCACCCCTGAGGGTATTCAAAAGCCAGGCAGATGAGGTGCTCAGGGACAGGGTTTAGTGGTGGGATGGCAGGGTTAGGGGAACAGTTGGACTTGATGGCTTTTCCAACCTAAACAATTCTGATTCTAAATTACTTGGTCCTGCTTACCATCAAAAGTGCTGTATCTTAGGTATGAACTGTCAACTCAATGCTACATGGGTTGCATTCCCATTAGCTCGTACCTGTTAATAGGTGTCCTTATTACTATTAATACTTCTATTGAAGTAGCCACAGAATTAGAAACCTATACCCAGTGCTCAAGAGAGCAGGGCTGTCCTGAGATAGTAACGATGAAAGACTTAAATGGATGAGACACATCGAGATAGGACAGAGCAGACACGCTGAGGCAGACCGTAAAAGATGAAGATGAATGGAGGCACTGCAGTTAAGGTTCTCTACTGCTGGAATCCCCTCCTCCTTTAAAAAAAAAAATAAAAAAAAAATCTAACCAAGCGATGTCGCTGTTGACTGGGGGTACTGCATTAACACCACCTCTCAATCAATACCAGAACTCTTCACACACGGGGTCTTACCCTAGGAGAATACAAATTAATAGGTTACTACAGCTTAATAAAGCTAGTGCTTCGCCAGGCTTCTCTGAAAAAAATCCTCTGCAAAATTTCCAGCAAAAGGCTAAACTCGTGTTTTGGCAATTGAGGGGGCAAACACGTTCTCAGAAGCGCAAGAGGCTTCTGCCCAGAACAGGAACACGGCACAATTTGGAAGTGGAGGCAAGCATGCAGCAGGACCATCTTCTAGGAAGCGTCGTTGAACCCAAATTGCTGAAATTTAGTATTGTCAGCCACGGTAAAACTATGCATCGGAAAGAAGCAACCAGCAGGGAATACTGTAATACAGTTGGAGAATTCTCATCATTTGGTTGCTGATCCATTAAAAAAAGACTGACAAAATGCAAGTTTTTATTGTTTCTATCACTAACATGTTTTAAGTGATACACGCAGTTCTTGTGCCAAATGCTGACTGACTGTAAGTATAGCTAGGGAATTATTCCACTGTTATATTTATATTTGTTGACTCGATTATCAAAACTGTACCATTAAGTACCATTCTCTTCTGTCAAATGCATTCTGTGCATCTAGTTGACAGATTTCTTGACTAAACCTATAGCAGAAGCTTTCAATCAGCATTTCATTCATCTCTGTGCATTACAATTATAAAGGAGGTTTGGGAACAGCTATTAAAAAAAAAAAAAGGGTGCTTGATGATGAATACAGAGAGGTTTCTGGAAGACAATAAATATAAAAGGCAAAGTTGTGAAGTTGTTCATTGGAACTGCAGATCTGTTCCTAAAGCCTGGATCCAGCTGGAAAAAATTTCACAGTTCTTTGGAAAAAAATACAGAAATTGGACACAAAGAGAAAAGCTCCAGTGCTGTGCATGTTGGAACTGATATTTAGCTAGTAAACGTTAACGTCAAGAGCTATGATCAACTATCAGATATCTTGAACTGGAGCAAAGTGAAGTTCAGTGCTTGATCTTGTAAAACCCTTCTGCTACTTCCTCCGAAATCGCCTTTGTAAAATCTCAGTGTGTATCTATTGTAATATTTCTGACAGTTAGAATGAAAATATTGGATTTTTAACTTATTCTCCATGCAACCAACTTAAGATTTGCATGATGGAAAAGGCCACACGAGCTGATTTTATGTTAAACTAAACACCTGAATTTAAGACTTGTAAATTAAAAATATTGCTTCTTTAAAAGCTATACAGACATTTTGGGGATGCAGAAATCCCACACTGTCAGTTACCATCACAGAAGACATCCCCGTGCGCTCTCAAAGCCTAAAGTCCTCATTGCCTTTATCCAACACCGTCTTCATTTTTATCACATCCTTTTAGACAACATTCACAGAAATACCGCATCACCAGCAAGCTTTCGTACGTAGGGGTCATAAAATCCAGCGAGCAAACCTAAAACTTGGGTAAAGAAAAACAGCCTAGAGGAAGTGCGGAAGGGCAAACCAAGTATATTACAGTAGGAGCAGTTACATTTTAAGAAAGAAAAGGGTATTATTACTGTTTTGAAAGGAGGGGCGAGCAAGAGGAAGGAGAGGGCCTAACAGTCCAGCTACAGGCAGCCAAAACTTAATCTAGCGTTTAAATCGCTAATTAAAAAAATCTGGAAGTTAATGATTCGAATCTGGTTCCCGGTTAAAAAACATTCACAAAAAGGGCGATTTCTGGACAAAGAAATTAAATCTGTGTATTTGGCCTGCAGCAAGTGAAATAGAGCACAAGAATCTTCTCCTCAGCAGTTTCAGGAGGAACGCAATGATCGTACCTGGGGCTGGTTAGCATTATTCACCGCAGACTGCATTTCTTTTTCATCAACGTGTATTTGCCCTCGAGAAGGAAAGCAGGAAGCGCTCCTGACCTTGCAAAACAGGAGATATTTTGTTTATGGGCTTCGTTTGTCTACCAGCCTCCAGTTTAAAAAAAGTTTGTTTCCCTTCCTTTTCCCTATCACTAGGGCTTGACCCTTCAGGGTGGCGGCTGCAGGGACAGGACAACTCGCCTCGCTCTGCTGGTTTTAAAACGTTTGGGAAACGGTACTGACCAGTGCCAGCTTCCCGACAGAGGGATGGCTTGGAAGGAAGGGCAGAGCCCAGAGACAAGGCACGGGATAACCAAAGGCTGTGCAAAGCTTAACTCCCCGTACAGACCGCATTTCTGCCCATCCTTCCTTTCGCATGGAGAGGAGGCTGGCAGGGTGTCAAACATCAGCAGGGGGAGAAGATAAACGCCCGCCCGGTACAAACACCATTTCCATGGGAAGGGTGGAGTCACTGGGAAGCAAGCTGAAATGAACTGGAACCTCTCCTTCTCCTGCCCGGCGTTCCTGCTTGCTCCACACCTTATGCAGCGAGACAACGGAGCAAGAGCTTCTGCTCATTTCTTACCTACCTCAGCTGAAAACCAGCGAAACCATCCATTTCAACGAGCTTAAAGGGCTCCTCACCGAATATTTGTTTTGGAGCAAGTATCTCCTGTGATCTCAAGCAAACAGGGAATCGGCTTCAAAGGGATTACGCTAGTTTGCCTACCTACACGTTTCTCATGCAGACAAGTTTCCTTACAGCTGGGAACCAGTACAACAAATTCCATCCTTTCTTTGTAGGAATGAGGAAAAGAGATCCATAACAGAGACCAGACACCTTATCGGTGTGAACTAAGGTAAGGAGCAAAACAAGAGAAGGGTGGAGCCTCAAAAGGACAAGGAAAAAAAAAAAAAGCAAGAAAAGCCCTAAACACCAAACTAAATGAAGGTTTTAAGCTTAGAGACGGAGTGTTGAACATCAACTAAACGAATTCCTATAAAGCATCAGGACACGTTATACTCATCTATTCAAATACCATAGCAAACAAAAGGTCTCTCTGAACGCTAATACAATGCCAAATGAGAAAATAAAGAATAAAACCCAACACCAAGAGACTTTTCTGCCCAGCACAGCTGGGCCCTCAGGCAGCATAGCTATCACCACCTCTCTTTTCTGCAGAAAAACACTGCTTGGGGATTAGGACTGAAAATCCCCAACAAGGGCATCAACATCCACCGTCACCCAAGCAGGGAGGCACCACAGCTACGCACAAACATTACACCAACACCGCGTTAAAAAAAAGTAACACAATAGTTTGCACGAAGGTCTGTGTTTTAGCAAGGGTGATCAAGATCAGTACCAAAAAAAATGTTCCACCGAAAGTTGCAAACTAGAGGTTGTCCTTCAAATCTTTACGAGACAGAAAGATCTGGAAAAAGGAATTTCTGGTCTTTACAGAGACATTATTCCCTGATCCTCTAGAATTATACAGAGGACAAGACCCGATCTCCTGCACAGACCCATTCGAGGTCCGAGGTAGGAGGCGTGCAGCGTATCTGTCTATAATGTAATGGCTTTGAAATTTGATCTCCTACAGCAAGAGCAACATTCTCAAAGTTCAAAGCTCTATCTTTTGCTGCAGTTTTGGGGTTTGGTTTTTTTTTTTTTTGTTCGCTTGTTGGTTTTTTTTAAAGGCTGTAAGTTCATCTGTCTTTGGCGCATTTGAATAAGTTTTTACGGTGCTGCCGCATTGACATTTCCAAGGACGGCAGCAGAAGCCTGCACACAAGTAAACCGAAGCTGCCACGGAACATCCACCCCTCCGCAATATTTGCATTGAGAAGAGCAAAGAGAGGGAGCGAAGCAACAGCCGCTCGGCCAGCTGAAGCGGAAGGCCCTCTGCCCAGAGCCGTGAAATACGCCCGTTTCAAACCCTCCGTCAGTGCCCGGGTTTGGAACAGGAGGCCCTAAGGAAGCTGCTGACAATAAGAAACTGGAAGAAGGACAAAGAACTTCTGCCCACCTTGTCCCTGTTAAGACTGTATGATTCTGTATTTTTTTTTTGTAACTAGTCGAGCATTTACTTTCTTTCCTAATTCACATGCAGTAATATACAACATATGTTTTACTGTCTTTTT
>NW_009269998.1:545098-552080 GCF_000687185.1 Egretta garzetta
GGCCGCTGGGAAAGGCCGCTGACAGAAATGGTGCCCTTGGGGCTGCGCGACGGCTTGAACTGCCCTCGAAACGCCTTTGAAGGGTCACAGAATCACGGGGGAAACCCCCCAAAAACGCCGGGAGACGGCGCAAAGGAAAACCCATCGCTGCCCAAGTGGCCGCAGCGGGAGGACGGGCTGGCCTCGCGCGCCGTCGTGCCTCTGCACCGCCTGCCATCAGCGTGAAGCCCGGCGAGAGGATTTCGGTGCGGGTCACTGCGTTCCCCTGCTGCGTTAAGGCACTAACGAGCAACGAGAATCCCGTCCCTCTTTGGATAAGCGTGGGGCGTACGTAGGGTCTGCACTCCGGGCATGCCGGTGGGATTACACCAGATCCAGCCCAGGCAGCGTTCGCTCCCGGCCGCGGCTGGCTCCGGCGCTGAAGCCACCCTTGAAGGAGCGTAGGGATTTGACGCCTGGTTCGCTGCGTGAAGTACTGACCCAAAAATACAAAATTGCGTTTCCTTCGGTGTTACTGTAACCCCGGGCGCAGAAAGTAACCTGTCAAATACAGTTAAATTTTAGCAAATTTGAAAATCACCGATCCGAAGGTGATGCGCTGGTAGGACTAGTTGGGTAAGGAACAGTGGTCTGCGAGACGGGCTGCTGGAGCTGTGGCCCACCTCGCCACCTACTTGGTATCCCCCAGGAATAACTGGTCTGTGCTCCCATTTCGCAGGAAAAATTCAGGACTAAAACTGTCCGGTCTGACTCGGGTTGGAACGACTGGAGCTCATCCCAAAGGCTTGCGGCGGGAGCCCCGTCGGGCTGTAAGAGTCCGGGGGGAATCGCCGGGCAGCCAGGAGGCTGGTTCCATACCGTGGTGCTGCGGATCAGCTCGGCTTCAAGCGCTCCACCGCTGCGCAGCCCCTAACGAAAACAGCCAGGGCTGTTCCTAATTAAAGGAAGCAGAACTGCCTGACCTACCCATTGGGAAAAGGAAACCGTGCGAGAGAAGCAGGAAACTGAAGAATGGGGTGAGGGAAATGGCGGTTCATGTAAACATAATGAAAGTTCATTAGTTTTTCAGACATTCGTGTTGGGATAAACTCATCTTTCGTGCCCTCAGAGAGCATGTGATTTAGGGCTAGATTCAATATCCTCCCAAGTCCTTGGAAATGTTTCCATCAACTGAAGTAAAGTTGGATCAGGACCTTATTTGTTAATGCTCTCAATCATTTTTTGCTACAATACACAGTGGCTTGGGAAGTTTGAGACATTTACAACTGCTCTGCTTTTCTCTGCTCCGTAAATTACTCATTTCACCAACTTTGAAACGCAGTGGTCCCCATCAGCAGACGACAGAAATACGGCGTAGTAATTTCTTGCCGGACAATCAGTTTTAAATTATCCCCGAGTAAATCATTTAGCTTTTTTTTTTTTTTTTTTACCTCAACCGAGTGGGGCACAAATACCGTTGGGTGGTTTTGGGCCGATACTGACCGTCTGATAGGAAAGCTGCCGATCTTTTGGGGTGATTGCTGCCATCTATCCCGTGGTCAGCAACATGCTCGCGCCCCGCGGGAGAAGGTTGTTGAGGAAATACTTGAGCGTAGTCAAAAACGCGTTCTGTTTTGCATCGCTCTGACCACACAAAGCAAATTTAAATCCAGCAGAGCAGCACAAAGCAGCCGGAGCATCCCGGGCAATCTGGCTCATTATGTGCAAATCTCTTATCTTTGCCCTATTTTTCTACATTCCTTATTATTAAGGCTGTTTGTATGGAAAGAGGATTTGTAGGAGAATTATTCCCCACCTGAAATCGTAATCCTCTTTGTGACATTGTAATAACTCCTTCAGCCACTGCCTGTAATATCATAAACACGCGCCGATGACTTCAGTTGGAAACTAAGGCAAAAGAGCTCTGAAGAGACAAGGTCTGGTTTCCTGGAAACGTGGACCGTAATCTTACAGCCGTTCTTGCGCGTGAATTATTGTAAGCACGTGTGTAGTCCTATTAAACTCCCTGAGCCTAAATTATCCCTCCTGTAATTCCACCGTAATCTGTAGAATTAACGTGGCTCGATGGAAAACTATCAGATAGGCGTGGTGATTTCTGTGTTCCGCTCTGCGTCGGAGCCGCGCTGAGCGTCGATGATGGAAGAGGCGTGAGGGGGTGGCTGGCATGTCCCACAGGTGGGGTCGCATCCGAGATGGATCATCACCTCCTTCCTACCCATCTGATCCTGAGAAAGGGCCTTGGTTTAATCACCTGGCGCAGCTGAGGAGGAGCGGGATGATTTCCCCAGAGGATGGAAGGAGCTTGTTTGGGAGAGCTAAACCACTTGCAGGGCGTTAATTAGCCGGGAGTGGCTCCAAAGGGCGAGGGGAAGGGATGCCGAGCGGCGTGGCTGGTCTGCCGAGCAGGGCAGGATGGTGGCACCAGCCCCGGGGCCGGCTGGGAGGAGGTGAAGAAAATACACTGCTGTGCGGGAGTTTGTGGTCACGGGTGTGAGTTTTGCCTGGAGCAGCGGGGTGGGTTCCTGGGTGGGAGCTGCGGTGCTTGACAATACCGGCGTGCCGGAGGGAAGGGAAGCAGGGAGTTGTGCTGGCTTGGTCCGGGCAGGGAGAGGCTCTGGTGAGGAGCGGGTCCTGCGCTGTGCTGCGGTTGAGGGAGCTCTGCAGGGAGCCCACAGGGAGCTGGCTCAAGAAAGCGCTTTCCCATTACCTGGTGCTTCAAGAAAGGGAAGGGTGCTCTGTGCTGTCCGAGTTACAGCTATCTCCTTTCCTAAGGACTAGCGAGCGAGTACTTGCCCGCTGAGGAAAGGAGGAGGCTGTACTGCTCGCTTCCCCTTTGAGGCGCTTCGGCTCAGCGGCAGGGAGCTAAGCCCTTTTGCAGTTCCCTTGCACTTGGGGGAGCCTTTCCCCGCCTGCCCCGTCCCACGCCAGTGTGTTAATTAGTCCTGGTGTTGTGAAATGGCCTGTCCCCAGGGCGCTGGTGACACCAACACTTGGTCGTGTTTTAGCCTTACTAACTGACGTGACTGAAGTTATTAAAACAGCTGTAGGATAAACCCAACTTGTGACTCTAGCAAGGCTGGCGTCTTCTGGCTGGTTGATGCCCGGGAAGACCAGACGTTAGCACAGCCTGCATGGCGCTGAAGAAACTGCAAAATAAGAACTCTACAGAAGAGCCAATGGCGAGCCTTAGCGGTACCCAAAACCATCCTTGATCTATCAGGATCCCTTCTGACAACAATCAGTGTCCTAGGTAAGCTCGTATAACATCTTTTGATACGTTACCTCAAATACTTGCTTAAACCGCTGCTGTGCTCATACTGTCAATTATTTTGGAAGATTCTGGGGTACTGCCCTCGGTACTTTTGTTACACATGCCGTGCTCTACGTGTGCTGGATGGCTTCTCGATGGCTTTAACAGGCCCTATTCTCACCCGGTATTGAGAGCCTCTTGCCTTGTAGAACAGTTACAGGCGCTACGAGGTGTTTGTAGCCCACTCCTCTTCCCTCTCTACCAGACTACAGAAGACAACATTTTCTTGGCAGTCATTAATTCTACCTAAAAGGCCAGCTTATGAGCGTCTTAAAAATCAACATCTGGAAAAACTAAGTACACGGACTTCTTACAAATACCACAAACTGAATCATGGGGCCAAATTCAGCCTTGATGGAATTATTATCTGATATCTGCATTCTGTGCTTTCCCCATATTGCTTGAGTAAATTCCCTTATATGGCGATGTCTTCAGAGATGTGCATGATGCCAAAACACTCAGAGAATTGCATAGGACCAAACCTAAAATACTGTAGTAGGGGGAAAAAAAAAAAAAAAAAGAAATATAAACCCAGACTTCTCTTGAAGGGGGTTAGTGGTGGAAATCCCCGATTTGGGAAGGGGTTTTTTCAGTTCTGGCAGTTGTAAGACTGGGAGCCCAAGTCTTATTTTTGGGAAAGACCCTAATTTTGTGTCTAATTTTTAAGCTACTCACATTCATGATAAAATAACTTGCTGAAGTGAAAGACTTATCTAAATGCTTGTATTTGTAGAGATTGAGCTTTATTTAAAACAAACCAGAATAGATTCAGAATATTCGAATACCTAAACACTCGCTTCTTAATCCACCACTTTTTCATTGATTCTAACACTGAAGTCGTCTTCTGTCTTCCATCCTTTTATGAAAGCAGAGCGTGGTTTTTGTTATCTGGTAGTGCCAACCGTTGATAAATAAGCTTAAGGCAGACTATTGTGTGGATTTTTGTTTTTACTTGAGATCCATGACCTCCCCTTAAAATGCGATAGTTGCATTTTTATCCGTGGGGGTCTAGCTAGAGAAGAGTCGAATGCCAAAGTGTGTTCCTGGATAGAGCTAACGTGAAAGACTCAAAATAGAACTTACCCGCAACCTGACGAGTGTTGGGGGCCCTGCGTCACCGTGTGTCCCTCCGTCTGCCCCCCACCCCGTCGCCCTGAATCTGAGGGAAAGGCTGGCTGCTGGCATTGCTTTGTAACCTGCTAAAACCAGTACACAAGCAGAAGGCAACAAAGGACTTCAGCTGGCTCGCTGTGCAATCAAAATGCCTGACATATTTCACAATTTTCTTCCTCGAGCATCGTAACAGCAAGGCAGTTTGTTGGCTTGCAGCAGGTCGGTCGGAGTCATTTCTCCTATTTGGGAGACTCCGTGTCGCCAGCATGCGTGAACCAAAGCATCTGAAGTGTTTGATTCCGCCTGTCAACAAGCTAAATATTAACACCCATCAGTTTTATTTCGCAGTGATGTTTAGCGACGAGAACAACATAGCAAAACGCAGGAGGGAAATGGGTGTGGGGACAGCGTGCGTTACCAGAACTGCTCCCTGTGAAGGAGATGAGAGCTCTGTGTCTTCTTCCTTTTTTTTTTTTTTTTTTTTCCCCCTTCACAAGCATGAAAGAAAACATAATTCAGCTTTCGCATCTCTATTTAAGTCAGACTTAAGGCCAATAACTTGGCACCGTATCTTCGCGCTCCTGTTAAGGAGAACGCTAGACCCCTTAAAAAATGGTGGCTTTTTCCTTCTTAATTACTTCGCTTCTGATAGCTCTTCTTAAAACTTCCCATCAGTCGAGCTGTTGCTCCTGAAGTTCACCAGGCTGCTTCCTTGGCAGCCCTGGACATCAGAGAGCCAAGGCCTGGACCGACCGACCGGTGTACACCGGAATGTTTCCTCCCGGTGGCAGGGAGCTGAGGACACATGCACACACACCAATTGCCATCAGACAAGCTGTATTTGAGCTGCAATACTGTAGTGACAGTGAGAAATGCCAAGGGGCCTTCACGCTAGCCGGTGATGTCAGCCTGGGTGCCGAGGGAGCGCCCAAAGCCCCCGGGCACCTCTGCCCCGATGGGAGGGCACCGCTGGCCAAACACCTTAAAATGATCAAGACTTGATATTCAGCAAGTGTCCTACTCTTCTCAAGCTCGAGCAGGTGCCAAGATGAATGATACAACCAGTGAATGCTGCTGCAGGATGACTTTGAAGCCTGAAACTGTCCTTGTTTTTCTCTTAAGCTCCATGAGTCAGTTTTCTGCTCTGTTCCGGAGGGGATCACCCTCCGAGGGAATTAGAGGAAGGGAGGAAACAAGAACTTTGTGACGTTTTTGTGCTTCCATAATCCGTGGCTTTTAGCTACCACTTTAACTTTCCGCATATACATATAACATACAACTTGCCACATATATATATTTATTTATTTGAAGAGGCAATTTCTGGCGCTCCGGGATGTGGACAGAGGCTATTACGGTTACCATTTGGCTGGTGCCTGCTCAGCGCGATCCGAGGTTGATTTGAACAATTTATTTCCCTCCCTGAATCCCAAAACTTGATTTTTATGCCACCTGAGCCTGTTTTCCTTGCTTCTGTTTGAGTGCAACTCTTAACAGGGTCTGGACAAATTCCCATCCTTCAAGGAATGCTGTGTTCAACCAGTTTTTCTCCTCATCCTCCATTGTGTTCCCCAATAATAACTTCAGAATTTATTTAGTGTGTGGTAACTTTTTATGCAACTTCATGTTGCATTACTCAAACTTATTTATTTGGATACCAAACACAAAATAATTAAAACTTAGAGATCTATGAATAGGTCAGTTTTCTGATGGTTAAAATCTTCATGCTCCCTCAGTGAAACCAGACTATGCTTGAGCAGTGCTGATGTTTTCAAAGGCTGGATAATTATCCCGTCGTGTTCGTGTCTTAATTGTCAAAATCTGACTACAGAAAAGAGGAGCAGAAACCTTCTCCTTGCTGCCTAATTCTGTGACTTCTTCCAATTTCAGTTATCTAGGTAGCATTTTCTAAATGAGACTAATTCTTCATCAGAAATATTTCCCACCTCTGACATAGTATTCTTACAAGCTTGAGAAAAACGTGGATTTTTTTTGCCTCTTTGTTAACTTCAGTTCACTGCCCTCCTTTGAACTTCCGTGGTAAAGCATTATGTAGAAGTTAAGGTAATTCCAAGAGCAAAACCATGCACAGCAAGTGCTACTCGGGGTGCTTCATAGGGTTATTTGGGACTGAAGCGGTGCAAAGGAGAAGAGCGCTGAGTGATGCATGTGGTGGGGGAGTAGCTGAGCTACGGTGGCGTTTAGCCAGGGCCTGGCTACCACGGCCACGGAGACTCCGTTGTTACAACAGCCAGGATCCCGAATGTGTTTGGATAAGAGATTTTCGGATAATCCGTGGCACTGTTAATGTACTTCAGTAGATGTCGGAGGATGTGATTCAGACTTGGCAGGGGGGAGAGAAGGGGAATTAGGAATAGCTGATGCTCAGACAACTGAGACTGTACCAGAATACAGAATCCTGAGGTTTTTAGCCACTTTATCCCAGATCATTAATCTTGTCTGTTTTATGCTTGTATTGCATCCCACAAAACTTCAGAATTTCCAAAAGATGTTGAGTGTGGGCTTTTTTTTTTGTTTGTTTTCAGTGGAGAAGTCTCTTTT
>NW_009269998.1:552173-552922 GCF_000687185.1 Egretta garzetta
GATCTTCTGCCAATCGGAGATTTACTTTCCCCCTTCCTCTAACATTCATTCTTCGTCTCCTATTATTCTCAGCTAGGACCGCCAGTAATTTTCCATCTCTCCGTGCTTGTCTCGCTTCTCTTTCTTTCTCTCTATTATTATATACAGTCCAAGCTACTTCAAGCATTTTACCCAGATCTCTCGATTCAGGTCCTTCCAGGTTTTGGAGTTTGGTGGGGTTTTTTTGGTTTTGTGTGGGGTTTTTTGTGGTGTTTTTTTTTTTTTTTTTTTTCTGGGGAGAAGTTTTTTTTTTTTTTTTTTTTTTTTTTTTTTTCCCCTCCCAAACTGGAACACAGATTTAATATCTAAAGTAGTTATTACTTGCATTAAAACATAAGCAATTACCTACTGTTTAAGCCCCAGAGCTATGAATATGATGCACTCCGTGTGTGCAGGGGGTGCTTACTCAGCAGCAGATGCAGCATGGGGTCGGTACTGATCCGTCCCCGCTGTTCTCGCAGGCGTTTTGCCTGTTGATAAATCTCCCAAAAGGGGGGCGCGTGGGGCGGAGCGAGAGCTGCACGCAAGTGGGAAAAGCACCGCTCGTGTTTACTTGTAAACACAAAGGAACGTTCTAGTTACGGAGGTTAAAAACTGTAAGTAAAAAGGGACTTTATTTTATATCTGTGTTGTGTAATAAACTTTCTTCTGAGGGAAAGCTTGGCAGAGCAGCCCGATATTCTAGAAGTATTCACTACGTCACGGCCAGC
>NW_009269998.1:553069-585070 GCF_000687185.1 Egretta garzetta
TCTTGTTATTCAAAGGAAAAAGCTAGGTGAAGATTCTCAGGAATTATCTCTAGTCTGGAGTTAAATTAAAAACGTGCTTAGAGTTGTGATCGTGCTTTGAAGTAGACAGTTGAGATGATGCTCTTTGGGCTGTAAGGCACCTGACACCAACGATTTTTGGAAGGTATCTATTTTGTATCTAACTACACTGCAAAATCTGACTCGGTGTACCCTTTGGCAGCCAGGTTACTTTTTTTAATGATTTATTACAAATATTACTGTAGAGCTGTTAGGATACCACCTAAGTGCTGCTTCACAAATACTGCAGCATCGCTTTCAATATTTTGCTTCTCTGCGTGGGTATAAAAAGAACATTAACTGGGATTCCCAGCTGCCGTGCTCGCTTTTTTACAAATGGTTGCCTGCAAAACCAGGCCCTGTTTACTGCTGCTGAACAGTAATTTCTGGACTTCATCTTGGCAGTGGATGTTGGGGAGATGATAGCCTTTAAGCCGCGGCATTGGAGGTTAGGCCGTTCATTTTGCTGTCAGCTGACATCCCAGGCTGGATCGCAAATGAGAAGCGGCGGAGTTCAATAAGCGCCGTATAACAATAAAGCAGGAAACGCTAATTGCCAAACTACTGGCAGCCGAAAGTAGAATTTACAGTAACGCTAACTGAGCAGATCTGACTGTCGATACGACATTACGAAGATCCACTCTTTCTTAAGCCAAGTAGAGAAGGGGTTGGGTTTTTTTTTTTTTTGATTTTAAGAACTTACTGTGCGCCAATGCATAGAAGGGGCAGGGTTATGCACAACAACTTCATTGCATGGTTTAAAATACTTCTTAAATCTCGATATTAAAAAAAAAAAATAAATACTTTGTGTCACGGGCTCCTTTAAAAATGATCTGCTGCACATTGCAAGGACCACTTCATCTATGCAACCCCCAAATGAAACATTCTCAGCGACAAAGATCTGGTAATAGGGGATTAGTGTCTGCGCTACCAGTCATGAAGCATCAATTTACAATAGACTTGTTTGATATGCATAATATCTTAATCGATCAAGTGCTGTAACTTGTTTGAAAAATGAAACATTCCTTGCTTGAAAAATGAAACATTCCTTGCAGAGACCCCTCGCTTCCCCCGTTTTTGCCTGTTAAATGTTATTATTGCCCCCCAGCCTCTGGTTAGAGAATAGCAAACAGGTCAGACATCTTGCTTAGCTTTGTTCCTCAGGTATGCGCAAAGATAACAAAAGGTATGGTGTAAAGCTGATGTTATCGATCAACGACTACCTCTTTTTATAGATAAACGTGTGGTTAAAGCCTACCACTGGCTAAATGTGAAATTGCTGATCTCTGTTGCATGCGTATTTCTGTCTGACCCGTTAACTGGATTATAGAACACGTTAAAAATTTTGGGGGGCGAGGAGGTAAAAAAGATATGAGAAATATTAAACGTGAAATTTTACACTGTGCAGAATAGCCACCTGTGTTTAAACAAGCGTGACCACAACGGCCGATCGTCTTGTACCGCATGTCGCTTTCTCATCCTTCCCCGTTCCTGCTGCAGCATGAAACAGCAGTGCACATGAAAAATGCCGTCCAACGCTATTACAGTGAAAGCTACTCGTTTCCTTAAATTTTCATGCGAAATCCTGTCCCTTATGAAGCTGTTTCTGCAAGATGACCTCTGCCTCAAAGTATTTCCTATTGATTTCAACCGCACAGGTCATGAGGCTATCGTTACGCTATAAGGAAGTACAGTGATTAAAAAAAAAAAAGTCAAATCCGAGTTCCAGAAAGGTCTAGGTTCAAATTGTGCTGCAAACAACCAGCAGAAGGGCTCGGTGCTTACTTACCTTCCTAGATCCTAGACCCGGTGTTCATTGGTACAGTACGTGGCCTTGGCATGGGCTAGCAAAAGGGGAGGAATATCGCAGTACCGAGCGCCAGGGAGCTTCTTCAACCACCTTACCCCGTGCTTGCTTGTGCTCTGCCTTGCACTGACCGGTACCAGCCATTTTCTAACTTCTGTGACTGTCCGGTCGAGTCCGAGAATACCACTCTGTTTTTCTTTAAATGTACTTTTTTTTTTTTTTTTTTTTTTGAAAGCTCTCATTTTCTGTTGTAAAATTTCGGAACTGTTTTTTCTGTCCTGTAATACGGACACCACCCTCCTAGTGCATTACTCCATGGCCAATTAACTGAGTTAAATAATCTTGGTGCGTTCATCACACGTAAGCTGTCCTTCATTCACATAGCATTACTGATGAATGGAAGACTAGTTTTCTGAAATGATAATTAAAAACTAATGTCCTAGGGAATGGTTGTCTTAAACACTCACTACATTCAACAACCAGCTCGTAATTACTTTCCTGAGCTAGTTTCCTGAAGTCAGTCTGAGAACATAGATTAAGGGTTGTAAGAGCTATTCCTAGTGCTGGTAAGCCTCCGACACGTACCTCAACGGTCAAAGCTCTTATGGACGGCATGGTTATTCATGTCCCTTGCTTGACTGGAAGGGAGGACTCTACCTGTGGCCAAAGCAACAGTGAAGGCATTACAGGGGCAATATGAAGGCGACCTGCTCTGATCTATACAAGGTTGAGAGGGGTGTTGCAATCTGTTGTAGAAAATGTTTATGAAGAGAATTTTTTTGCTTATCCCTGCAATAGCCAGCGTTAGATAAAAATGCATGTTTCTGATTTGCACGGTAAGTTTTAAATCAAAGAAAAAAAGTGACTTTTTAAAGCTTCAACGTTTATGACAAGCGTGACCTAGTAGCAGTCAGGCTTTTACTAAGCGCACCACTGCAAACTACCAGGAGCGAAGTGGGATGGCCGTGGCTACAATCCTTCTACGCTTGCCTTCGTTCCCAGTGCCTCCAGCTGGGAGAGCAAAAGTTCCTTTAGAGAAGAAATAAAAGCAGTGTAAGATCAGCAGCTTGGATCTGCTGCGGTCCTGTAACCCCATAGCCCACCACACTGACTCGGGTTCAAGTGCGATCGGCAGAGGCGAAGGCAACGCAAGCACGATTTGAAGGGGAATACAAGTCCTGTATATGGAACGTGTTTGAGCAACCACGAAGACTTCCAGCAAGGGTCTGTTAAAACCCTTCATCGTGAAGACGTAGGAGATGCAGTCAAGTCCCAGGAAAACGGGCTGCTGCTTGGATGCGAGCTGTGACAGCACGTTGGCTGAGGCACACTGGTAAGCCCATTTGGGGGCTAAAAAGGGGTGGAAAAGATGGTCTCACCGGGTCTCTTTATGCTCTGGGGCCCCTTGCACAGCTACAAGAGGATCTTTTTGCTTTGCAAATAGGATTTGCGTTTGTAGCTCTAAAATGATCTATGTGCTATTTGTATAGAGCAATCTTTTGTTTCAAGGCATTAACCATCAGCTGTTATTGACAGGGTGGTTTCTGCATGGGAAACGGGTGTCTGAAGAATGGTGTGGGTACAACTTGAGAAGCTACCTTTGAGACTTTGGCTACTGTCCCCACAAATCCTTAATGCCTTGCAAAATGTTACAGAACCGTGCAACTTTATTGGAATGGTCGCTGCAGAGTTGTGAGAAATTTGGTTCATTGGCTGAAAGTGGATCGGTCTGTTTAGCTTTCTTCTGGCGTAACGTGGAAATAATCATCTAAGCTGTTTTTATCCAGAGTCAACCTTCTTCTCGTATCGTTATTTTATTACTTGGAATATAACTTGGAAATAATCTTCTGTTTTTATCAGGAGTCAACCTTCTTCTCATATCGTTATTTTATTACAGTCCGACTGGCACTCCTCTTTTATCTTCCCTTCCTCCTTTCTAAAATATAATTAACCTGTTTTTTTTTTTTAAATGTACATGCAATATATACTCTCCATTAGAAGGCAACCAGGTCAAAAGAGAAGCAACTCTGAATACTCAATATTTGGCAGTTAATGTGTATCTAGATAAAACAATCTGATAACTAAACTCATTTAAAATTTGGCTCCCAAGCTAGGACTCGGGGAAGGAATTTTTGGATGCTTTCTGTTGTCTTCTGAATCTTTGCCAATTTTGATGATGATATTTCCATAAAGTCACAGTTGTTTTCTTTAAGAATATGTTTCTTCCCTCTTTTGCTTTAAATCCGCAAGGCACTATGTTTTCCTCTTTTGGAAATGGAGAAAGAAGAGGTAACGTATTTCACTCCAAACATCCCTTATATGCATAACGCAAATGCGTTTGCCTCAGCGTTGATATTTGAGGGAAAGAATCACACAGAGTAAAACCCAGGAATCTAAACATAAGGAATCCAGTCAGCGACCTTTAAGGCTTTGGACAGACCCTGGGAGCACTGTTTTCCATTCCATGCCGGGAGCAGGGAGAATGCAGTTTTCCCCTCGAACAGTGACAGTTTGGTTGTACCCACCTACTACAAACAAAAGATAAGAGCTCCTCAATAATAAAATGCATTTTCTTCAGGCTCCTCCGTGCTTTTGAAGAGAACTAGCAGTTACTTAGATAATCTTTTCAAGGAGAAGTCACTCTAGTTGATAACAAAACTTCCTTTCACAGAATTCAAGCCAGGAACTCTTTTCTGCGCTCCGTCCCCTGCGATGCAGTGTTTTGTTGAAGGCTTTGGTCAGAGTTAAGGCTGTGATCTTTCTGAGCTCTCCTGCAACGTTACAAACTTTTGGGGCATTTCTAATCCAAGTTTTCACTTACTAAGTAGAAACTGCCCAAAGTAAGTGTCCTTAACTCAAGTTGGTACTTGAGCCAGTCATCAGTAAAGAAAACAGCAACAAAGGTAAGGAAATGGGTACCGTCCCACTCTCTCATAGCCGATTATCCGGATTAAAAACCACTTTATATGCGCCACCTTAACCTGTGTTTCCCAGGTTGACCAACCAGAGGAAAGAACGTGCTGTTGGGGGAACACAGGCAGAGACTCCCTCAGCTTTGCTTCTCCAAAAGGCTGGCAGTGAAGTAAAAGGGGGAAGAGTCTTCCCAAGTCCTTGAAAATGCGATTCCTCCACATCAGATGGCCTGAAGCAGTTCGGTTTTTCAGAACAGCCTCTTGAGAAGAAATCTACCGTTACCTTCAGAGCGTTGACATGGGAGGTTACAAGTCCAAACAGGCAAGTGATTTCCTTTAGTAGCAGTCGTTGCCATGCAGGTGACGGGTGGAGGAAAATCCCTGGAACTCCCTGGCGTTCAAAGGCAGACTCATGAAGTTTATGAACCCACAGTTTGAACGCGCACCAAAAACCCAAATCCCGCCCCTGGCAGAGCTCTAAGAGAGGAACCGAGCAGCCAGAGATGCTTTCACTGAGGTATAAATCTAGAGCAAGGATGAGGATGGGCTATGCTCTGCATTGCTCTGAACAGAAGCGGCACGTGAGCCGGGCGCTGCCGGAGCCGTGGCTGTGTTTACCGACGAGGCGGTCTAGGAGCCTGCCTCCCTGCCAGGCCAGCGGGATGCGGCGCATGAATGGATGCATTCACCGCCTTTCGCTTCTCATGCTTCTCTAAGCCTCGGGGTGTTGATCCTGTGCTGTTGCCACTTATCCGGAGCAGAGGAAGAGGCTGCCTCTGTCCTCATTCCCCTCTGCTCCAGTTCCCTTGCAAAACAAAGCAAGATTCAGCACGGAGAGCACTAATCTAAACCAAACTACCATTAGCCATAATAAAGCCCAGTGTATCTCTGGTTTACCAAACTGTGACTGTGCAGAAAGTCCTGATATAACAGTCCTCACTCCAGTTCAGGATAAAAAAAGCCCTTGCACGCATCAGATTTACTTCAGCCAGGTCATTTCAAAGGACCCGAGTATGTACTGCAGAGAGAGGCCTTCCCACATAGTCTTAATCTATTAGCTGCTCTTCAACATCAGATGTGATCTAGGTTAAAAACTGCAAAACCTCTCTCTCTGTTCTGAGCTCACCTGTGACCACATCAAGGGGCTGCTCTCACGCAGTTAGGTTATTAAGCCTGTTGGACAGGTTATAGTGGCTGGCTTCCCCACAGGGCCTCGCAACATCATGACAGTAATTTTCTGCCTAATGTTTTCTAATGATTTTTTTTTTTTTTCCCCCTGCATAAAGCAGGCTATTCCTCTAGTCCCTTACTTCCTAACAGCAGGAACCACTGTTTCTCTTCAGCCGAATTCCACCCCCCTGTCCCCTACCAGAATAGCTGCTGCGAGGTTTTGACATCCGACGCTGAGGCGAAGGCGTCGGGGGGCTGAGTCTCCTCCTGCGGCAGCGCCAGGAGCTGCTGCTGGCGTCACCGGAGTCAGGCTGTGCGGTCCGTAGAGCGTTTCTACACTTCTTGGAGCTTTCTCCTTTGTATATACAGTTTCTGGAGCCAGCCACACAGCTCTGTGTGTGCACAGATGACAGATGTGTTTATATTGCGTTGTAGGTGGAACAGTGTGTAGAGTTACGTTTCGCCAGATGAATGTGAAGCGCTGAAGTAGACTTTCACACACTCAGCTCCAATAAAATACCTTTTAAAAGTTGTTCCCATGTACAGAATACCATTTTCTGTGACAAAATCTTAAGTGCGTATTGTACTGCTGGAAGTAAGGTGCTTAAAATGAGAAAGCAGGATACACTGAAAGTCAAATTCACTGTCTCAGGAAAAGAGAGGGAAACTCTGTTCCTTCCCCTATTACTCATAGTAACACTTTTTTTTTCTTTTCTTTTCTATATTTTAGAGCATGAACCCGTTGAGCTTTCCCAAGTGACAGTTTGCTCTCCGTGATGTAAACCTGCAAAGGATTTTTTGCACGTAAGCTTTGAAGAAAACACTTCTTAAACCTGTAAGCACTGTGCCTGCAGCATGACACTTGTCACCTTTCTATTTATCTTAAGGAGTGAGCAACAATTTTCAAAAGGTGCGCCACAGATTATAAGGACAGCTTTGACAAGCCCAGAGGAAAAATGATGCTGGTTTAATGCTTTGGGGGTTTTGGAAGACTGCAGAGTACAAACTGTCATGAAGCCAACTTAATATGACTGTTTCCTTTATACTCTAAGGATTCACAAGGGAGTTCGCTACTAGCATACAGGAAATAAAGTCTGTTGTGCTAGAACAAGACTTTGTTTCTTACAATTTAGAAAACTACACAAAGTTTCCTTACAGGAAATGTTACAATTCATGCAAATTCCCATATTTATTTGTAGACAAAAAATGCCATTCACATAGCAGGAAAACTAGATGAAAACAGAGACAGCACAGACTTAACGCCCTCACAGACCTACGTGACGGCAATAAATACAACTACACAGAAATGTACTGAAATGTGGAGATACCTTTATTATTTTCTCCTTGTCCAGTACCGGCCTAATTTCTTAACAGGAATCCTTGAAAAATAATTTGCCACATGAATGCATTTCTTCAGTGACGAGCTTGCAGAGTTTATTTTAGGTAAAGCCTGTCTTCTGTTGTTACACTATTCGACCAAGATATACTGACTTGGGATATTTTTCCTTTAGATCAGGCCATTGAACGATGAAGTAATCTGAAAAGTAGTAAAGAATCTTTCCAGACAGGGATAAAGTTTCCACGCGGCAGATGCTCTCTACATACACAATGATTGCTCTCTTTATTCCTAGAAGCCCAAGAAGAAGAGCAGATATACAGACAGGAACACATGTTCCTGGTCCATTGCACAATACCTACAAGAGATGAAACATTTTACAAAAGTAAACGGTGAGTTTTTTCATACGGTAAAGAATTAAGAGTGTGTATACTCATATAACATTACATTGACAAAAAAAATTATTTCCAATAATGCAAAACAGAAGAGGCAAGTGAATATGAAAAGAAAGGAAAGGGGGGCAGGAGGAATGGGGCAAACAAAAGACGTCATTTCAAAGTAGCTGCCAAAAAAGATCATCTGCCTTTATGTGTCAAGGAGGGGGAGAAGAGCTCCGAGATGGCACAGTTAATTTCTATGAAGGAAGCAGAATTCCTTAACACATGGGTATATAACTAAAACAGCTTCCAGTCTCAGTCACAGCTTTGTGTTGTATCAGTCATGAGATCTGTGCACAGATTAAGGCATAATAAGGCCAAAGAAGTTTAACTAGGATTACTAAACCTGGGAGCCAGTTAAAAACCTCTTGAACTTTGGCTTAAGTCAGCAAAACACTTAAGAGTTCAGCAAAAATGTGCAGATGAATTAGGACCTTCATCAGAATCTCTACTTGCTGATATGCATGACTGGATTTTTTTTTTTTTTTTTTTCTTGTAATAAACACTAGTACAGAGAAACAAGCATACAGAAGGAAGATGTTTTGGTAAATACGTGTCATGTCCTTGTGGCAGAGAATCTCAAATTCACTTACAAATGTTAACAGTAAAAGAAAGTGGTCTTTCAATTTTAGACATTGGTAAACTGGAAAACAGATCGCTTAAAAGTAAAAGGTTTAAACCAGGGTATATTAGGCACTCTACTTGGGTAGCAAAATTGATTTCAGGCAAGGAATTTCTTACTAAATATAACTACTACCATGTAATCGGCACTTCTCTGCACAGCTGGGGGTTACGTGGAAATAAAGAGTTCTTTTATAAAATCATGGCCCTCTATCCTATACACTCGCATTCCAAGTTCACCAGCTTGTGAAAGATATTATATTGGTGGGGGAAGAAAAATATTTCAGACTGTTTCCTGCCCTGCTTTGTGGCAAGATCCCACTGATTACCTGGCTAACAGCACCTTGCCTCAGTTAAAAGCAGCAGCAGCTTTGGTGCTACTGAGTTCCAAATTCGCTCACCTCTAAGATGGCCTCAGAAATCTCTCTTGGGGGTGCGATGACCACAAGGCAGTGTTTTCTCATCGGAACCAACAGAATGTAATACTGTATGCAAAATTATTCTGATTTTATTGTTGATCTTAAATGAACTATTTATTCATGCAAGACTTGCTGACATTTTCTAAGACCCTTACGAACAACACGCCCTATACTATTTTAATTTTGAAATTTTAGGGTATCGACAGCCACAAATACTTGTATAAGAAAACTGCAGCAGTGTAATTCTTTTTATATTAGCAATTATATAGCTAAGAAGCAAAGAAGCTGAACGCATCAACTTTGCATACTAGATTTTTGAAATCGGAGTAATATACTACGGTTTCAAACCTCCTGCTGAGCCTGATTTCAAGTAAATCCATGCTGGGACTTTAAAACCTTCTCTACAATCTGCTGAGAATGAAGAGCTGGGTTTTATACATTTGGCTTGGCAAGCAAGGATATAAACCAACCACACAGGCTGCCTTTTAGCGCTTCAAAGAAACTTTTCCATACCTGTGAATTAAACCAGGCATTTTGCCTTGTTTCTTGACAAGTGTGATTAATTTGCACTGGTGTTGACTGTGCTACTGGTATGTGGCTACTGATAACTAAATTAAGGCATGTTTAAGTGTCTCTGTAATAACATTTGTTACTGTAGTGTAAACAAAGGCATAGGAAACAACTTGGGGTGTTCTCCTGTGTTTGCAGGAGAAACCCACCAGGGTTCCTGCTGCAGAACCTGGTTGGTGTCAGCCAAGTGCATAAGAAGCACCAAACCAGTCCAAAACAGTGATTCACTACTTTTTTTTTTTTTTTTTTAATGAGTTGACTGTTCAGTCTGACTACTAATTTCAGATTCAAAATTCAGCTTTAAGCAAATAGGTAAAACAGTGCACCACTTCTAAACAGAAACTCCACTTTCCCCTTCCTTGAGCAGAACTACCTGGAGTACAAATATTGTCTCATCTTCATGGCTCCCCAAGCCCTTTTTCTGCTGCATTAGAGTCCTCTCCCCTGTCCTTTCCTCAGTGTCTCCCATTGCAATGTTTCTCTGTACTCTACCCGGCCCTCTGAGATGTCTCCTACCCATCCTCTCTTCCCTGGTTATCTTTGTCATCGCTGGTATTCATCTCCCGCTGCATCCCCATTCCCAGGCGCGCTTCCTTCCGGACTCGTACTGGCTCTGCGCTTTTTTACCCTCCATCTCCTGGGAAAGCTCAACCCAGTTGTCTAAAGCAAGGAGAGTCTCACATCGGTCCCTTAGTTTCCACAGTCTGACACACAAAAAAGTACCAGTCACAGGTATGATTTAGGTCAGGTAGACATCCTGATGTTCTCCTCAGCCCAGAAGTTGAGAATGGTAGAACAGGTTTTATAAAAAGCTAAATTATTACAATCATGGTCTTTATCAAGCCGCTGTGCCACACACTTCCTCCTACTTCCCCCCTTCATTAAACTTGGCTAGCAGCTCCGGTCTTTTTGGTATTTGGTATTCTTGTGTCTAGACGCACACACAAAGGTAAATGCTAGAATGAAATCCAAACTAAGTGTACTCACAAAAGATCACATAATGAAATAATAGTAAATGGCTCTATTTTTGAATCTAGATCATGTAATGAAATAATAGTAAATGGGTCTATTTGTGAATATATATGCAGCTCTGAAGGCCACACTGAGTTCCTGTTACTACTTTGCTGAGGTGCAAAACAGAAAAGCAGTAATCAAAATTAAAATCATAATAAAATACCTTTACTACATCCCAGTTTTGATATGATGCACTCAATTTATACCTTTGACTGACTGTTTATAACTTGTAAGTTGCTTCTCTGATGCCCTTTGATTCATGGAAAAGTACTTGCATGCAGGAAAAAGGATCAGGAAAATTATGGACTAGGCATCTCTGAAAAAACATAATCTGATCGTAACTCATCTCCTTTGCTCTTTACCCTTCCACGCATACTGGTTCAAACAAGACAAAGTAGATGTAGCTCTATAGGATCTCTGTATGCAAAATGCCCATAAGACTCTGACTATAGATGGCCCTATTCTAAAATGCTTAGGTTTAGGAATTGTCCCCCTAAAGAGACTCTGGTATAAACCTGCTGAAACCAACAAATAGATCCCTGTCTGAATTTGGGGTCGTGATCTCTAAGTCAGAACTATTAATCAACCTTTCTGATCATTAAAAATGAACCTTCAGTTAACCTTCTGTGCATGTCTAGAGACATGTCGTACCTAGAACTGGGGCAATTGCTCAAGTGTTGGAGTGGCAATTCCCCTCCAAAAATCTGGTCTGACCAGTCCTACTTACTCCTTACACTCCTCAAGGCATACCGGGGAAACTTCTGAGAAAACAAGTATGCACATTATAAAGAAGGAGAACTGTTGCAGAATCTATAAGCTGGAAATGCTGCTGCTCAGCTCCTGCCAGTATATGAATTTGTTGATGGTGGAAAGGAACTGAATCATCTACAGCCTTCCTTAAACATGTAAGAGAGGATGAGCTGTCCTACTAGCGAATTTCAAAACACCGTTCAAAAGTAAATTTTAGAGAATGATTGATGTCTTCCACCTTGAAAAGACCAAGGCTTTTGGTTCTCCCCTCCAGCAGAATATGAGTCTCTCTCAGGGAATCCAGTGGCAATCATTAGTATGCTGTGGAGAAGAAGGAGGCATCTATTGGGCAAGAAAGGACCAGGGCCTCTACAAGGTCAACAGGCTGTTCAGGGTAAGTGTTTCCCAATATCTATTTACTTTAGCTACAAGGCTGCATGTAGAATATTTGCGTTGCATGAGAGATGTTTCTGAAGATCTCAAGTTTATTTGGTTCAGCCTTCCTTGGTGAGGCAGCAGAAAGGGGGAAAGAAGGGGCCCAAGACAATTTTTGTGTTGCCTTTGTGATCTCTTGAGCTGCAACGGCCCAAGGACTTTCTTGGTCACCGGGCTATCTGACTTTGCTGCCAACAAGCCGAAAGGGATTGTTCCAGAAGCCAGTGCTGCAGGTCTGTCTATACCATTTACATTCACCTCTAATGTGAAGAAATGTCCATCTCACTCTTAAAACGGCTCACTGGCTGCCTACCCTCACAGCTAGGCCTATAAACTAAATCCTACGTGCTAAAATCCTCTACCAGTTCAATGTAACCCAACTTTTAACCAGTATGATAAACTAATCAATCTGTATATTAAAGGAGGTTTAAAAGAAAAGGATGAGAACACAACATTTTTACTTGGCAACTCTCTAAATCTAATTTCATATTGATCTAATCACTTTCATATAAAAACAGAATAGTTCTTGCCTTTCTGTTTCAGATATTTTCTACAGCTGTGGAAAGAAAACAAGCTAAGCCAGCAGTCTGGCACCCTGGGAACACTGGCACGTGGCACCACCGCTGATAAAAGCTGCTTTAGAGTGGGTGAATGCAGCACTGTAGCAGAGTGACATTTACCAGCTAAAACACTGAAAGCATAGCTCACAGCTTCACTGGGATTAAATGTCAGGCCACTGGTTAAAACAAAAATGACTAAAGCAGAAAACTTGCAGCTTTTCTCATAAATATGTAAACATGCATTTGCTGTATTTCTTTAACGAACAAGTATTTGAGCACTGGTTATGTTCCCAAAGTACAACAAGCAAAGGGAGGACAACGTAAATCCACCTAAACTTAGTAGAAAGTGGAAAACTAACGTGAGAGTTGCTTTGTGGAAGAAACTGTCAACACCTGCTTTTCTCCTTAATGACTTCCACAGAGATTGGCCTTTGCCACCTGGAGAAGAGCAAAAAAACTGCCCTGCTTGCTGGGAATGCTGGCTGTTGCAGCTGCAGGGTGAGGCATGCACCAAACTGCAGACTGTGCCGCTTGCTGGCTATGGACCTGCCTCCTGGAGTGTGTTTAGGGCATTGCTCAGGCCTCCTCGGTCCTGGTAATGCTCCCTTCCCTTCCCTGCAGTGCTAAACAACTGGAGATAAGAACGAGGGCATAGCTGGTGGTGACAGAGAACTACTAAAAGAAGCAAAGGCAAGGGGAGTGATACGCAACTGACCCCAGATGGGTTAATCGCATGATCTTTGTATATCTGCGCAAGCAAACAGACCTACTTCTTAGCAATGTAGGAAAGAAAAAAAGTAGGTATTTTCTGCTTCTCAGGAACAAGTGTGGGTGTAAAAGCAGTAATTTATTAATAATCTTATTTTGTGTTTTTGCTGGGCTGCTAAAACTTGGCTTTTGTTGATAAATACTTCATTTCCATGGCTATTTAACATTTGGAAACAAAAACTAACTGTTCAGCATGTTAAGATACGAAAGCCTAGAAGATATCTCTGAGGTTTGTCAGAAAAGCCAAGGACATTTGAAAGGAAGGCAAGGGAAAAGGAAAGAGAAAGGGGATTAAAAAAAGAAGAAAGCATGGAAGAGAGGAAGTGGGGAAACCAGTTTGAATTGCAACTGAAAAATTAACACAGAAGAAAAAGGAGTTTTAAAACATGACTGCACTGCCATACTCTCATAGAAGAAACTTAATAAAAAAGTTTGCCTGTTTGCAAATAAGGCTTCATTTAAAAATCAAAAACCCAAACTCATCCCTTTATTCCTCCTTCAAGAGAAAGGAGGAGCATTAAACCAATCCCACTCAGCTCTCATGAACAACTTAAGACCATCTACAGATCTGACAAAACTCCTCAGCCAGAGGTATTTTCAGCAGAAAGTTCCTTGATTTGGACCAAGTTTGACAAGTTTCTACCTTGCTAGGCAAAGTGAATTCTGGCTTTGGAATGAGTTTTCAAAGGTCAGCAAGGAAATGTACCAATTAGAGAAAGCAGCTGCAGGGATTGTAATCTGTGTGTTACATATTTTTATCTTAATTGCATGTTCTTAGTTGATGACAGATGCCTGAATGTTGTGTTGTTGGTAGCTGGACTTACATAATGGGGAAAAAAAGAATGAAGTGCCATAGCAAGTTACAATACATGGACACCTTACAAAAATCAGCTTTAAGAAACTCTAGGAACAATGGCAGACAAAATTAAAAAACCTTTCACAAAGGTAGCAGAAGTAACAATAAATGCAATTCAGTGATGTACAAATACAGAAAACTAGCAGGGAGCAGAAGACCCTGTTTTGACACAAAGAAAACCTCATTCATGAAACTACAAATCTGACTGTAGAATGACCTGGAGGATCTTCCAGAAACAAGGGAAACGGAGCAGAGGATTCCAGTGACAGCGAACCTGAACAGTCACATTTAGCAAAAGCTCAGTAGAGGTTCTTGGATGCTGAAAGGAAAACTAAAAGAAAAAACGTAGTAACATATTCACTTTTTTGTCAAGGCTGCTTTTGGACTCTTGCATTCATCAGATAGGAGCTAGGAGTTTTGACATTTCAGGAGTTTATTGCCTTTTATGATTTCAGTGTAATAACAACTGGTTTTGTTTGTGTGGTTTCTTTTTTTGCTGGGGGGAGGTGGTTTCTTTCTGTGGCACCAGGGAAGAGAATCTGCATTAATTCATTTGTATTCTGCTATGTAAACTACAGCACCTCATGAGCTCATCAGCCCCTTGCTTGGTTTTAGTATTGTTTTACTGTTATGAAAACTTCACACTAATGCCCTGTAAGGTGAAGTATCTGGCTGAACGGTTTTCTCCTTCACCTACAGAAGTACTGAGGGCTACCTACAAAGGCAGCTGTAATCCAGCTTCTTGGTCTCAGCTGTTCCCAGGTCCTGCCCCATGATTCCCAAGTCCCAGTTCAGCTGACTGCTCAGTGTATCCTAAACCCCCCCAGCCTGTGGGAAACACAAGTGCGAGTGTTACAGCCCTGCAGCTGGGGGACCAGCTCTCTTAACATTTGAGATGCTCTAACTGTGAAATTAAACTAACAAAATCACCAGTGAACAAATATCTCGAATTTTAATTGCAAATGTATTTACCTTATGAGCTCATGACCAAGATGCAAGCCTGGACAGTCAAGAAACCAGGGCTGTACCCGCAGCTCTGCTGTGGACTTGCTGCAGGATTTGGGGCACAGCACTTTCTCTCACATCAGTATTTTCTACTTCAGCACCAGGAAAATAGTAATTTACTCCTCATGGAGGATGCATCGAGATTCCTGTATGTCCTTCTCAGTGAAGATCTCCAGGTATGGAGAGTATTTTTTTTTTTTAATTAGCGTTTTGATTTAGTCTGAGAATAAGATAAAATGTAAATGCTGGGGATTTTTGAATGGAATTTTTTTTTTTAATATGTTCAGATGTAGCAGGCCATATCTATTAATTTCTGCTAGTAACTTGGATGGCAACTTAAGTCTGGATGGCAAACAGAAAAATTGTTACTTTTTTCATAAATTAGTAACTCTAAAACGTGTCAAGAGATACACTGTTCATCTACATGGAGGTAATGCAGTTATGATAGAAATAAGATCTCTTCTAGGGAATATAAATCTATTTGGTAATCAGAAAAACAAGAGAAATCTGAGAATTTAAGAGAGAAAGGGATTGCTCCTTAGCTCAGATGCTGAAACGTGTGGGAGGGAGTGTCCTTGATAAAGCTTTTGCTAGCCTAGCTCTTCAGCATGTCTGAAAATTCAAGTTTTGAACCTTGAGGAACACTAGCTTAGACTTAATTTTTTTTTTTAAGGTTTAAAAAAAAAAAACAGAAGCCTTTTCCAACAGTTCCTTATTATTGCTATTGGTGGGGAGAAAGAAGAATTTCAGGTTCTGTTCAAACAATATAAAGGTCATTAAACTACCAACTGGCTTATTCTTTTTGAATAGTGAAGATCTTATCCAGCTTACTTCCCTCCACGACCTGAAAATAAAACCAGCTAAAATTTCACACCCTGTTTGCTGTTTGAACCTACCTGTGGAATGCAGGCAGGACAAAAAAAAAAAAATCTAGATGTGTAGTCTGATGTAAATCAGGTAATTAAGGCAGAATCGAGTTATACCTGGGTACACTTTCATCTTCTGCTCTCTAAATCACTTGAATCATCAGGGGTGCAAAAAGATAGTTAATACTGTTCTATAGCAACAGCTTGTGCTCCCTCTGGGCAGCACCTATGGCTTGTAGCATTGCCATGAAACCCTTTCTAGTCCACTTCTGTGCATCTTGTTGGTATGGTTCCTGTTGTTGTTATCATACAGTACACCCAGTAGGTGAGGTGCTCTTCAAAACAAGCAGAGACATGTGTGGTCCTACAGGCAGGTTACCTAACTAGGGTAAATAAGATCAGTGAACACCAGAATGGGGAAGAGAGAAGTGGAAGAACAAGGACTTAAATTAGCACACTCTGCAGCTGGGTTTCCAATGCGCACTACTTTTTTTCTGAGTATTTGTTTTCATCATAGAATGAAATATATTGGGAAGCATCACCAAATCCCTCATTTCCCCAGCTTTCACTTTATAAAAGCTGAGGGAGAGGGGAGACAAAAATCTCCTTCTGTGGGAGAAAAGGAGAGGTTCCACAAACCCACTAAGAACTAAATTTAACAACAGGATTTAATTCTAACAGCACTAGGCATTGTCGCTTTGGCCTTCTAGGCACTTAGTGGCCTGACCCAGAGTTACCAGCCCAGTGTCCTCAGGGGCAAGAGACAAGGGAAGGAGCCCAGCTGATGTAATTTAGATCAGCATCCACATGCAAAGTAGTGAGGGAAGCTCCTGCTTTCTGGATCTCAGCAGAGCTCAGGAGTTCGGCTATGCATGTGGCGATTTGACACAGTAAAGACTTAAACAGCTCAGGTCTGTTTCTGGGTATGCCTAGGGGCTTTACTGATGGAAGGAAGATAACTGGGGTCATTAAAAGCCTGAGAAGGTAGGCAACAGCTTAGTGAGGGAAGTTTGAGAATCTAGATTCAGACGCATAAAGAAACATGCAGGCTTGACTTTCTCTCTTTTTTTTTTTTGATGAAGAAAACCTTAGGCACCCTATTGAACTGCCCCTGTACTTCAGGGGAAAGCTGGCAGGTTCGTCACTGGGATTAAAAGGTCTTTGGAGTGGTACTTTGCATGCATACATATGATGCTTCTGCAGGTATGTAGAAGCAGAGTGGGACATGCGAGCTCAGCATGCTCCCCTGCCTAGCTGCCAAATGTAAAATAAGAAATGTAGAACCCATCAATTGAAAATGGTAATGTGACAGGTGTGAAAGCGGTACTAATGCTAAAGTCTGTCAGAATGTTAGTGCTGGTTATTAAAACATTAAATGAACACCCAGACTGTCAGTGGGACCAACCAAACATCATGACCTCTGCCAGAAGTTTGTGTCAAGAAATGGTGGCACCCGTGAGTCTTGTGAGAAATGGTGGGAGATGGGTAGAAGGTTAGTCAAAAAAGAAAAAGATTACCAAGGCAGATGCAGGCTGGAGAATAAACTAACAACCCACCTACATTACCATGGAGTGGGTCTGTGGTTTATTGCTGCTGATAAATTAGCAGGAAGTAAAGGAAATTTGACTTCATGTGGATGAAAAAAGTTGGTCATAAAACAATTCAGTAAAAGGCTTTTGCCAAGTAAATGAAATGTTCGTTAACTACCATTAACGAACCTCATCGGTAGCTACAAACACTAGGTACTAGCTGTCTTTCAGTAAGCAGTTGTTGTTGTAAGTGTCACCTTGGCTGAGTCTGAACCTGACTAAAGTCTCTTGGTCAGAGCACCATGAGAAATACCATCTAACCTTTTACAGCCTATTTAAAAATAAGGGCCCATCTCATCTCCTGATATTGAGAAGTAGTGTTTATTATAGTAGCCTACTTCTTTCTACTCAAAAGGAAAGGAGAAATTAAATCCAAAGACTGTTAAATATAATCATACATATTACTACTGGTGGTCTAAGATGAGCCTTTAATTGCAAATCTCACTGTGTCTTTCATTAGTCCAGCATTCATTTAACTAGAACTTGAAAGCGGTGTTTTAGGTTAGCTAAAACTTATATTTTGTACGTATGTAAACATCTTTGAGTCTACTGCCTAATTACTGCAGTCGATATAGCAAGAATCAGCATCGAATACCCGCTTGAAAGGTCTTTACAATGCAAAACCTGGAGGCGCTGGCAATCTGTATCTGCATACCAGCGGCCTGGTTCAGTGGTCAGGTTTAGCGAGACTGATTATTTGAAACCATGCTTTGTAACATGTGTGGAAGTGTGACCAGGCTGCTCACTGAGTTCATAACGAACCCCATAGCTTAGATTTAAGCAGAGTTTAAACTAAAGGTCTTAACTCATCAGCTAAGATCTCAGTTCATCTTTACTGCTACTTCTATCCTCCCTCTGAAATGTAGCATCTATAGGCATGTCTAACTGGCAGTCACAGAAAGAGCAGAGCTACAACCTAGATTTAAACTAGCTGATGTGAATAGCTTTAGATGTTTATCTGTGCTCAGCAGAGGGTAATTCTACGCTGTGGCTGCAGGGCAGCTGTAGACGGCACACAAAGTAGAGGAGGCGTGAATAAGGCTCGTATTTTCATTAACGCTGAGAGGTTAAACACAAATTTGGATGGCTTAACTTGTTTTCTTTTTAGACGATACAATTTGTATCACTGATGGGCTTAATCCGGTGTTCTTACTCCTGCCTATTTTGACTGCTTTGATCCCAGAAGAGCAACAGCAGATCAGACATACTGTAAAATCAAGCTGGTCCAAAAGTATTATAAATAGCGTGGAAAGATTCAGCGTACAAAAGAATGCACCAGATAGTCTTAATACTGCATTATACAAAGTTCACTTGTTATGAAGTGAATAGAGAAAAAAATGCCACTACCCAGATCTTGTAGCTTTCCACAAAGTTCTAATAAGAACTGTGATATAAGGGACAGTAACTTCTTATTCGTCACAGTGATTTGTTAAAGTGCTATGAACTTAAGACATTTTGGGCAGGGCACAAAGAATGGAAAATCTTAGCTAAATGAAATAATGATCTCCTTTCATACAGCTCACTGCGTGAACACTTCTGTAACAACAGTGAATTTAACCAGTCAGGGGAGCAGGCGTGTGTGATGGGACGTGCAGCCGTAAAAGAATCGGTAGGCTGCTAGAAGTGTAATCAGCTGTGGAGGTTTCAGGCTTCTGGGAAAAAGTTTAAAAAGGAGAGACCCGTTCAGCTGACAGCTGGTGGGGAGGCGACGGCAGAGCTTGTTGTACTTGCTGGGCAAATGTAAACTTCTTACTACGGACTTCCCATGGGAAGGAGGCCCTAATGTGGAAGGACTGCTGCCTTTGCCTGATTTAACCCAGGCTTTTCCAAATAGCAGTGATCTGGAAGTATCTGTTTATCTCTGGCTCTGCAGAACACTGAGGCGGTAGGAACTGCTGAGAAGTGTCCCCAGAAAAGGCAAAAAAAAGTCTGGTCCTAAGGGTCCAGGACGCACAATCCACTAATGAATGGAGCTTTCTGCAGTGCTTCTGCACAATTCTAGGTGAAATTTAATTACATTAAAGGAAGGCGAATTGCTGACCCAATTACACAGCCCATCTATGGCTGAAAACGAGGACTGGATGGGATCTCTGTACAGCTTTCTGCTGTGTGGTGGACGGGTATCCTTTGTTTTCAGTTTGAACTTCAGGTATGCCAGAATGACTGGAACAACCACAACCCAGCCAAAGGGCTTGATTGCCTGAAGACCTGGTTTCAATGTTGGCAAATTGGCCTGGAGACAAGAAGGACAATAGTTCTGTAAGCAGCAAGAGAACTGAAGACTGGTTTTCTCTGAACTTGCACCTACTGACTGACGGACTTCAATCATATTATGGGAAGGCTGTAACATTCATTTATTCCTTCTTGGACATCAAATAATCTATGTAAGATTCAGTAATTGTCTCTGTCTTTGGGAAAAATCTCTGTGTAGTTTGTCTAATTTTCTGTAACTGTCTAAGAAGGATTTGCATCGTGCCCTAGATGGTAGATCTAACATCTTATCCTGGTTTTATGTTTCTTCTCAGCCTTTCTCTCAGTGAAGGTAATAAGTCTCTCTTCTCTGACCAGCTGCCTGTTTTCATGGTAGGAATTTTTCAGTCTTTGAGGCTATGACTGCATATTAAATCTGGCTGCAACTGATGAATGGTTTTAAAATCTTTTCTGGGGGGAGGAAGGTGTAGGCAGAGTGTGCTGGCACAAGCCTTGCTTTCCTGGAATTTTAGGCCTCTGCATAGGAAGCCTATCTAAGGTTGACATGTTGTAAAAAGTGCCCAGCATAGATGCGCCTGCAAAACACTCTGACACCTATATTTCTATAGTTCTTGGCTATAGGAACACAAGCCAATCATCACTTCTGACATCTTAATTTTGTTACTTGGTTTAATATCTCTAAAGGGGACTTAACTTTGCAGAGCGCAGATGTTAGTAACTCAGAAACGGGCCTCTTAGGGGTGATCTCAAACTGAACAACTAAGCCAACTTTTACATTTCTTAAACTCTCTGGGGGCCCATTTCAAGTGTGGGTCAAGTCCTGCAAGACAGCAAAGGTCTCCTGGAAGTTGTTCAGTTCTTTCTGAACTCACTATCTTGAGGAAGGGTTAGATGGAACTGCTTTCTCATGCAAAGTAAACTGAGAAGCTTTGCCAGAATATCAATGTGAGATACAAAGGGGACCCAGTGCTCCTGTAAATAAGCACATATAAAGTAGTTCCTGTGCATCTAGGTTTGCTGTTTCCCCTTTACGGCTTCTTTGGCTCCACAGGTATGCTAGTTATGCCAACCTAAGCCTATCTGCTCCAAATCTTGCCTTTGTGCACCTAATGGTTTCAGGCTCCCTTTGCTGTACTTCTCTTGTCCTGCATTCCTTGAAAATGCCAACATTTCTGCATTCTAGCACTTGGGTGTCTGGAGAAGATTTAAGTTGTTCCTTCAAACATGCACACATTTCTGACAAGCCTAAAAGCGAGTGTAAGGATTTGGGGATCGCTCATGTGTACAAATGACTCGGAAGCAATTCGAAGTTGTCTTTCCATCCTGCAGTTAAATAAAAACAATTGCCTAGACTGAAAATGTACAGTCCCCATAAGCTCTACTGTTTAAAAATACGAAGCTCTTGGCATGATGTCATACTATGCTTGTTTCTAAATCTGGGTGTTGATTTCCACGCCAAAAGTTATATAGATGAGTCCTGTAAACACCAGCATTTGTCCCATCCTTTCTAGTTCTTCAAACTACTAAGTATTACATTTTGTCAAGAGTAGGGGGAGTTGCAATTCACCATGAACATTTTCTTCTAAAGGCGATTAAATTTTACCAGTTGTTTCACACACCACACAGGATTTTTTCACTGGCAATGTGAGGCATTTTAATCCCTGAATCGCTCTCCTTTGATCGTGTTTTAAAATTTTTACAGCTCTCTGACTTATTATATTTTACAGAATTCTTAAACTAAGATATGCGTAGAAGCAGCAGTATGCAAGCAGCTTTCAGGTGGTGTAAGATTTGGTGTAACGCCAGAGATGCTTCTGCCAGTACCGGCTGCTATTGTGGTTGATGTTGGAACCTGGCAAAAAAATATTTGGGAACTTCTTCCCCTCCAGCCCTTCTCTAATCATGGATAAGGACTCTCTGGATAGCATTTTGAGTCAGTGGTTCCCTTAAACACTACAAAGGGCTTAAAGGCCTTGCTAAAACATATCCTTAATTTTACAAGGACGAGTTTTTTTCTAAAGCGTTAGGCTTTTGACAGCTTATCATAGTTTATCAACTCCACAGAATCACAGAATCACAGAATCGTAAGGGTTGGAAGGGACCTCAGGAGATCATCTAGTCCAACCCCCCTGCTAAAGCAGGCTCACCTAGAGCATGCTACACAGGATTTCATCCAGGCGGGCTTTGAATATCTCCAGAGAAGGAGACTCCACAACCTCCCTGGGCAGCCTGTTCCAGTGCTCTGCCACCCTCAGAGTGAAGAAGTTCTTCCTCATATTCAACTGAAACCTCTCGTGTTTCAGTTTGCATCCATTGCCCCTAGTCCTGTCGCTGGACACCACTGCAAACAGACTGCTTCCGTCCTCTTGACTTCCGCCCTTAAGATATTTGTATGCGTTGATGAGATCCCCTCTCAGTCTTCTCTTCTTCAGGCTGAACAAGCCCAACTCTCTCAGCCTTTCCTCGTAGGGGAGATGCTCCAGTCCCTTTATCATCCTAGTAGCTCTCCTCTGGACTCTTTCCAGGAGTTCTTCGTCTTTCTTGAACTGGGGAGCCCAGAACTGGACACAGTACTCCAGATGGGGTCTCACCAGGGCAGAGTAGAGGGGGAGGAGAACCTCCCTCGACCTGCTGGCCACACTCCTCTTAATACACCCCAGGATACCATTGGCCTTCTTGGCAACAAGGGCACATTGCTGGCTCATGGTCAGCTTATTGCCCCCCAGGACTCCCAGGTCCCTCTCAGCAGAGGTGGCATTGCTCAAGGAACAACGTCAGGGCCGATCCTGTTCAGCATCAGCATCATCAGTTACCAGCACAAGGGGCGGAAGGCACGTCAGCTATCAGCCACTCCTCCCAGTTTTGTGTCATCAGCGAACTTGCTGAGGGTACACTCTATCCCCTCGTCCAGGTCATTGATGAACAAGTTGAACAAGACCGGGCCGAGTACCGAGCCCTGGGGAACTCCGCTAGCTACCGGCCTCCAACTGGACTCTGCCCCGCCGATCAGAACTCTCTGGGCCCTGTCATTCAGCCAGTTCCGAATCCACCTCACTGTCCACTCATCCAACCCATACTTCATGAGCTTCCTTATGAGGATGTTATGGGAAACAGTATCAAAAGCCTTGCTGAAGTCAAGGTAGACAACATCCACCGCTCTCCCTTTGTCTACCCAGCCGGTCATGCCATCATAGAAGGCTCCAACACTGTTTCTAGTAATTCTACGTGTAAAAACCACTGTCACTTTAAATTCCTCTTGTAAACAGAGAAACCATGGAATTAGATTAGTAACTTCCTGCTCTTCTCCTGTGATGTGCCCTGTCAACGCTTCTGGTAATGTATTAAGCTACACTGTGTGATTTTTCCAGTAAATCTCTTTTGCAATAATAGGTTAAAAAAAGTATATACATTAACCAAAATAAGTGGTGTAGCAAAGTGATTCCTAAATATTTGTTACTCATGTTTGCTCCAAGATGTCTGTTTCATGTAAACATCCCTCTACTATTTTCTCCCCCCCCACCCCCCCAATTAAAATCACTTTAAAAAGAATAGTATGCCATCTCCTCCTCCCTCCCAACTTTATCTCCAGTTTTCAGAATAGGCTTGAAAAACAAGTACTGCAAAAAGCTACTTCTGTTGTTCTGCAGACTAAACTGCTCTGAAAACTCCAGCAAGCAACTAGCTTTTGATCTGATAGGAACTGACCAGTACTATTGAAGCCAATGAGCTCAAATTATTCACAGCAGCTTCTCTAAACATTCAAAATATCACAAATATATATGAGCCTCTTTAGAATTAGCCATGCTGTTCACAGTGAGAGCTAAAATAAGTCTGCTTACACACATCCTCTGTGGGGGTATATATGCTGCTACTAAATTATGAAAAATATCTTGTAACTGGATAAGTTGTTACAGGTTTCATTAAAATATTTAAAAATCCATAAAATATGAATTTGAAATTCTGCTAAAATAGTGTTTTTTTTTTTTAAAAAAACTCAAGTTTGGATAACTGACTGCTTAAGATGACAACAACTGTAGCAAAACCCCAGCTTTAACCAAAATTTCTCTTAAAGAATTGTAGGACTTAAACCTAGCAGTCCACTGCACTACCTTTTCAGTCCTGCATTAACACAAAACTTTATTGATCAGATTTCTCTATTTTAGTCATATAACCTGACAACCCTGAATGCTTCTGACTTGATTAAGTGTGTGGAATATTTTTAAATAAATGTTGTAATTAGCATGAGAGTGCAGTTTTGTGAACAGCTTGAAAAAGTTACTAAAGAGCCGAGGAGTTGCCACTTCAGCAGTGGTGGGTTTTGTCATTAGATGAGGTAATTAATGTCAGTCAGCCAAAGGCTAAATAAATGTGCATGTAGCTGAAAAGACCATGTCAAGCACAGGAACTGAATCTGTATTTATTTCTGCTGGTCTGAACCTGCCTGTTCCAGACTGGTCATACCATTTCAGGAGCAAGACCAGTCAAGAGGATAACCAGGCTTTCAGGCACAGTTTGTGCTGTTGCAATCCCGAAGAGATATTATCAGGAACCTGTAACCTTGTTTGTGCTAGTTCTACCAGCATTAACAGGGGAGCGACACGCTCTCTGATGTTACCTGCAAACTTTGAGAGGGGAAACTGGTATTTGCTACTCTAATTGACCAGCGGTGCAACCCGTTCTCTCTTTCTTGGTATACTGTGGCTGTATCTCTTTCAGCTTTAATTTTACATTCAAAAATACTTTTCCCGTGAACTGTAAATCTAAGCATACATATGAGATACAGCCTAAAATGTCTTGATATTCCAAATGCTTTTATGATGTAGATTAGCAAGTTCTCAGTAAATTAAAATTTACTTTACCTACCAAATCTGGTTTTAGTTTGTAGGTCAAACGAAGGGAGTGAAGTATGGAGTACAGGGTTGTTATCACAGACGATGTCCAAGATTGTCTAACCTCGCGGCTTCTGGGAATGCGATTAAGGGTGAACTGGAAGAAAGCACAATAAGCTGAATTGTTATTTTTCTAAGAATGTTGTTGCTCCTTCTATAGGGTTATTAGATCTGTCTGTGCCAACTTTTTTTTTTTTTTTTAATCTAGTTTGGAAATGTTTGGGTATGAAACCTTTTCTTAGATGCCTTATTCACTGTTGTGCTTAGCGCTCCTGGCCATAAAGTGAAACGAAATACTAGAACTATGTATCTATTTTTTTAATCTCTTCTAATTTTACTTTAAAACATTCCTACCTTAATAAACAATTCAGCTAGGGCAGCTTAGGCTGCAGTATGTTAACGTAGTGCACCACCTCGTGGTCACCGAGACAGAAGCCTGGGTCTGATTAGATAGAATCCAAACACGGTGACTCTTGTCTCTTGCCTGTTTAAATTCTTTGTGGATTTACACTGCTGAAAATGTAACAACTTTTCTCAGATAATGTCCAGTTCGAGCTATTAAAAATGCAACAGCAAATATCACTAGCCTTTAAATGAGTACTCAATGAGTGTTCAAAAGATATGCAAGATGCATATTCAACATGCAAAATATTTGCATAAAGAAACAGGAAAGAACATCTTATGATTAAATAAAAAATAAGTTGAAGAAACTGTAAGCAGTTAGAATCATAGAATGTTTTGGGTTGGAAGGGACCCCTAGAGGCCATCTAGTCCAACCCCCCTGCAGGAGCAGGGACACCGCTAACTAGATCAGGTTGCTCAGAGCCCCGTCCAACCTGGCCTGGAATGTTCCCAGGGATGGGGCCTCCACCCCCTCTCTGGGCAACCTGTTCCAGTGTTTTACCACCCTCATTGTAAAGAATTTCTTCCTTATATCTAGTCTAAACCTACCCTGGTTTAGTTTGAGACCATTACCCCTTGTCTTGTCACAGCTGGCCCTACTAAAAAGATTTTCCCCATCTTTCCTATAGGCCCCCTTTAAGTACTGAAAGGCTGCAATCAGGTCTCCCCGCAGCCTTCTCTTCTCCAGGCTGAACAACCCCAACTCCCTCAGCCTCAGCTAACAGTAGTTAGGCTCCCCGTGCTCTTTGTGGAAGGCTTTTACCTTGACATCTAAGAAATATTGCTACATCAGAAGGCAGTCCTGACACCAATGAAATTTTTGACTGTTTAAATGAGAGACAAATATAATGGCTTCACTGTCCTGTTCATTGACATCGACATTGTTTAGATCTGGATGATGGTCACTATCTTGCTTCGTATGGGACGCCAGATCACTACCACTCTGGCAGAACTCATATTGGGAGTGAGAGACTCTAAATATCATTATAAATACTGATAATTGCCCAGTTACTTGAAATATGACAATTAGCAATAGTATACCTTAGCCCTGGTGATTTGTGACCAGGAAAGACTACATTGCCAATGGCTGTACAGTAAACACAAACTACAAATCAGTCTTGAATAGCAATAACTGGGGCTTTTGTAATATATAAGGTGGAAAGAATAAAAAAAAAACAAACCACTTATAAATGCAGAATATTAAGTTAACTTTCTTGACTGAAGTAATCCTGTTTCATTGCGATAAGGTTCTTCAATTGCAGTGATGCTGGCAGGCATTAACAGATGTTACGAATGGGTTGTTTTATGTTCTATTTGCAGGTGTTGAAACTCTGATTGCATTAGTCTGACCACAGAATATGGAAAAATAAACATGCCCCCTGCTCCCCATTCAGCAGTCTGGTTATCACTACCTCTCTATTCCTTAAAGCTTTGGAAGAGATCAGGTGATAAAAAGAAATGCCTTAAGTGGAGTTTAGACCCTCGCATAATATTCAGTTCTGCAAGAAGTATGTGTGTGATAAGGTAGTTTTAGGCCAATCAGGCTTCAGTGGAACTATTCAGGATGCTCCCTTCACTGTAAGAATGGTGTTAAACAATATTTGCCAAAAAAAGTACGTGATTTTTTTCATCATAAAAACCCGATTTCAGCAAAACTTGGCAGGGACCCGAAACAGTATCAAAGTAGAAATTTATGTGTAGAATTCAAGTAAAGAGCAAACTGATTTTATCTATGCTCTTCAAAAAACACGCTTGAAATTTGCATATTGGTGTCTTATGCCTTATGTTCGGACTTCAGCCCACCCATCAACAACACTTAAATATTAAGCTGAACAACAAATTTAAAAGCCACTGCCAGACGCTTCTGCAATGCCGGCCTCTCATCTGATGGAGTACTGTCAGTATTACAGAGAAAGGTACCTCCTGCATCTTTTGGTGGAAAACTGTATAGTATGTCTGCTGTCAGAAACAAATTGCTCCCCTGTCTTCTATGGTGCCACACTGTTGCATTTATTTTTACTTACATCTTTAGTGGAGTCAGAAACCTTTTTGTTATTCGAAGACAAAGGTTCCAAACTGGCAGTTCTGGGTTGACTGGGTATTGCAATTTCAAAACCAGTGGTGTAATCCTTTACCTGGTTAATATTGCTGGTTTACAAGCGTGCAAGGAAAAGTAGGTGGAAAATTGCCACTGCTGTGAATTATTATAATATGCTTAACTGAATATACTGCAATGCTTGCAAAGAAACTGGGTTTACATAGTTCTTTTTTCCTGCCGAGGAACAAGATTTCTTAGCATGATACCTCTCATGAAACATAAAATGGAAAAGAACATGCCGTCAGGTGAGCATTATGTGATGGTTAGTTAATCTGGCTGCTCATTTCAGACATGACAAATGGGGGTACAAGATCCAGTGAAGAATTCACGTTATTCAGCCAACAAATCTAAGCTGTCTTTCGACTGCTAGAGCAGGTCAGCAGGTTCCTGAAGCAGGTTCTCTATGCTGAGAGCAGAAGGTTCCCTGAGTAACAGCTCGGGGGAATCCATTTTGCTTCCTTTCCTTCTCGAATGCTGTAGCTTTTAGAACTAGGCTAGACCACAGATCAAAAAGAGAAATCGGTTCTATTTGTGGTTTTTTTACATTGTAATTTGTTATATGTGTACACTGATTTTCTCTTAGGTCATTATTGTAATCCGTCTTCTGTCCAGTCCTTAGATCGGGAAAAATTTACTTCCTCGACAAGATGAGGAAGGGAACGACCATGGGTTGAAGCATTCCGACTTTTCCCTTTAATTTATTCAAAGCTGCAAGAAGCAACTAATGCATGATTTTTAAATGCTTGATGATCTCCAGCATCCCCAGTGCCAAAACATGTACTACTTGAAAGCACGCTCTGAAAGTTAGCAAATATATGTTACAAGCACGTGACCTTTACTTTCCAAAATTTATCTTCCATTTTCACTCTAAATATTTTTGCTTGGTGGAAAAAGAATGGCCAAAGGAAAATGAGCATCTGTTACCCAGACAGCAAACTCAGATGCAGCCAAAAATGTTCCCCTGGCTTTCAATGTTGCAGGAAAATATAACTACACGATCTGTTAGCAGCTGGAGGGGGTACAAAAGGGAAGCTGCTTAGCAAAACTAAGTGAACTAGAGGAAAACTGCATAATCCCTGAATATTCAAAATATGTATTTTTAAGAAATTTAATAATTCCGTTTGGACATTTTTCAGATAAGTGAATATGACTCTGTGAATGGCTAATTACCAAACGAGATTTCTCTGAACAGGAAATACCTCCGGTCACTTGACTGAACTTTCATCCTTGGTGCACAATGAGAGAAGAGACTGCCACGCTAGATTTTAAACTAAGTCATCCCCTGTTTGACTCAGCAGAAGCAAGGAGCCTTTGTCTTCCAAGGTAAAAGTGGGGTAAATGAACTTAAAAAAGTCACTCCTAGGTGAGCCTGTTGCTCACCGTAGCAGCAGTTGCTTTACATTAAAAGGGTTTGTTCTGAAAATTATTGGTACTGTGTCCTACAATCTTTTATCCAGTAGCGCTGCTGAAGACAACAGAAATGCCAGAAGTGCACCATATGAAATCAATACCACGTAAATAATTAATTTACTATGTGTTGTACTACTTGCTCAAAAGGATTAAGGTTTTTGTAGTCAGAACATTCATTTCCATTGTACTTATTCCAATTTCTAAATAAAACCATAAACTTTCTACTAATTTCCCTGGACGTCAGATCACACTCTATGTCACCAGAGAGTCATACTGCTGTCTGTTAATCATACAACAAACCAGCTCAAAGCAAGAAAACATCTGATAAAAACATAAAATATTTTCAGGATTTTTTTCATGATTTTTAGGAGTTCAGCATTTGCTCAGGTCATCAACCAGAAAACTATCCGACATTAAGAGGCATCACATACTTTTTAAACGTGCAAGTAATGCTCCGTTTTAAAATCCAACCAAAACACAGTCTAGAAACACACAAAAATAATACCATTTCAATTAATATTTATTATAACGTTTTTAGATATAACTTTTTTCAAAAAAATACATTATGTCACTGAGGGAAATGCCAAACTAAAAAATGAAAGGCAATCCCCCCCCATATTTTTGCCCCAGTATTTTTATAGCTACAAATAACACCTTGATGGTACTTTGATGTAATTTTTAATTACAAAATTGAGGGATTTGTTTTCAGCATGTGTTTCCTGAGCAAGAGATAGCCTTGTTTGTACAGTCACTTTCACTACAATTATGTTCCCTTGTTGCTTTATGATTTAAATGGAATAACATGTTAACAGGAGGGAAAGACTATTTTAAGAGAAAGTAAGGAAGGTGGTAGTGAAAACTGGTAGCAAGAATGGCATTTGCTATTTTTAGGTATATTTACTTGGCATTTTGAGTGTCTCTCTAGTACTGCATTAATTAATAGTGTTTATTTAGTTCACTTTCAGAAACTTAAAAACCAGTATGTACAGAATGGTACCTTTAGCAGAATGTTAGTGGAAGTGGTTGTCATTGCCTAGAAAATCAAAAGCACCTGCTGATCTTAAAAATATCCTTTTAGAGAATCACTTCCAAATTGCCTTGAAATAGAATGTCATGTTAAGATCATTTTATCTTACAAGAGCATATTTAACAAGTTACCTGTGAATTGGAGAATGTTTTGGACCTTTTTTGTTCAAAAGAACGTATTTTAGCTTCGCTCATCTTATCTGAGTCTGCGAAAATATAATGTCTAGGAGAGTATGACTCTGACAAACAGCTAAGCAACCTCAGGATTTCTGTTGTGTGCCCACCTGTAAAAACAAAATAAACTGCAGTTAATATACCAAAAATTTTGTAATTTCTTCAGCTACATCAGTCACTTTTCCTTTTGAAACTTACTAGTACTAACATTACCAGCAACACTTTTCTGAGAGGAGTGGATTCAATTACAGAATGGTTGAGACTCATGAAGGCAATTCAACTCCCACTGAAGCGGTATGGATGGAAGTTTTTCAGTTAAATGGGACTGAACCAGGATCACACAGAAGTATGACATTTGTGTTTAACATCCCGTACACAATGCAAAAACAAGTGGGCAAAGAGCTATACCGTAGTCCATACTCAAAAGCCATACCATGGTGCAACGGTCAGAACGAAGCTGGATGGGATCTGGCTCAGAGCTGCGCCGTGGAAGCGTACCTCCCACCAACCCGACCCGGCGTTCAGTCCTACGACCGGCAAGAGCAGCGGCTGCACGAGCCCAGCTCGTAATACCGAAATCGAGCAGGCAGCAATTTCACTCTGCAGCTATGCCAGCGTAAAAGCTGAGTGCTTACAGAAGAAACAGCTCAGCTCCAGCCAAGCGCCTTAACCGCTGCCCTTGAACGGGTGGTGACAACCTTCTAACTGCAAGGTCGCTTTGTTCAGGTGGCTAAATTGGCACTAAACTGGAGAGAAGGGGAGGGTGTAACTTACTGTGATTTTTGGGGAGCAGGGTTAAATTGGGTGGGGTGTGTTTTTTTTTTTCTTTCTGGTCAGTTGAGTTTCCTGAACTGGAGTTAGAGGAATACCTGTAACAGTGGAAGAAGGGAGAGGGAAGATTGTGTGTGTAGATCAAGTGGAGCCGGCTCAGATGTTGGGCTGGATCGGCTTAATGTCAAACTGCACCCATAGGTACGTGCAGAAGCATTTACTGGATGTGTTACTTCTCACTCTGCTGGAAGTTGCAGACCAAAATAGTAAATATAAATGTATTCCTATTACCCCCTGCTGCCCAGTGCCATCAGCCTCCTAAGAGACCTTTGCTATGCAAGTCATGCACTCTTGCCCGGCAAACACACGACAAGCAGCAAGAGCTATGCTGCTGCGTTAGGCACGAGAATTTGCCACCTTTCCGCAGCATTTCACCCCGTATTTTTCAAAGATATTTGGAGGGATTTTCTCGTGAGCGATGGTTTGTTGAAGCTTTCACAAATTTTAATGCAATCACCTGAGTATTCACAGAAGAGCAGGAGATTCCTACTTCAAAAAAGTTTCAAAGAATCAGCTTGTATATTATACGAATCTTAACTGATTTATCAGTTATTTCACCTGGTAAGGTTATGTATAGTGAATGGGCCCCTCACTACAAGAAAGATGTTGCGTTGCTGGAACATGTCCAGAGGAGAGCAACCAAGCTGGTGAGGGGTCTGGAACACAAGTCATACGAGGAACGGCTGAGGGAACTGGGGTTGTTTAGTCTGGAGAAGAGGAGGCTGAGGGGAGACCTGATCGCCCTCTACAACTGCCTGAGAGGAGGCTGTAGGGAGGTGGGGGTCGGCCTCTTCTCCCTGGGAACAGATGATAGGACGAGGGGGAATGGTTTGAAGCTGCGCCAGGGCAGGCTTGGGCTAGATATTAGGAAAAACTTCTTCACCGAAAGGGTTGTCAGGCTCTGGAATGGGCTGCCCAGGGAGGTGGTCGAGTCCTCCTCCCTGGAGGTATTTAAAAGAAGGATAGATGAGGTGCTTAGGGCCAGGGTTTAGTGGTGGGATGGCAGGGTTAGGTTAAAGGTTGGACTTGATGATCTCAAAGGTCTTTTCCAACCAAAGTGATTCTATGATTCTATGAATGCATTTTTTTAATATGTACAAACTAGATTCCAAAGGACCGAAGGACAATAAGTGCATTTCCAGCCCTGGTGGAAGTAAAGATGACCTGAAAAATTATAAAACTGCCAGTCAAACTCAGATTGCAGCAAGATCCTGGGATTATTACTCAATTAGTCAGCGTGCAAAAGCCACAGGGATACTGAAGTGATGAAGTCAAAGCTTGCCTGGATTTGTCGACTGCAAATTTTTCAGGTAGTCTGATTTTTGGGAGCAAATTCATTGCCCTGCGATGCTGGGGAGGTCACGAGGAGTAGCAGGGCTGTGTCTGTCCATCCGTCTGTCCCCTTAATGTGGGGTGACACACTGGGACAGCAGTCCTGCCTCTGACAGACCCATGTGAGGGTCTCCTAAGTAAGCCCCAAAAACGTAGTTTGGGTAAAATTCCTACAAAATGTCATGTATGCAAAGGGTACACCGATCTTTGGAAAGCCTTGCCCTGAATCGCCATCAATAATTTCCTGTGAGAAGACCAAGCAGCTGCATGGTTTTGGGTTGATGTATTTATTAATGACTTTGACGAAACGCATGTGCCGCCTGAAGGAAAGGTTCGGAGACCAAACTGTCAGGCATGGATAGGGACGAAAATGCCCCAGATAAAGATTAAACCTAACAATCAAATCAAGAACGAGAAAACCCAAAGGCAGGCGGGCGGGCGACGGGCCTCCCCTCA
>NW_009269998.1:585947-600163 GCF_000687185.1 Egretta garzetta
GGGCAGAGGCGGTGCTGAGGGCCAGGGTTTGGGGGTGGGATGGCAGGGGTAGGGGAATGGTTGGACTCGATGATCTTAGAAGTCTTTTCCAACCTAAACAATTCTATGATTTATCCATGAGAACATCAGAAAGTGGGGTTCACCACTGCGACTCCTCATCAGCTGAGCCCCTGGAGCTCCGAAATACTCCCCTGTGGGAGGAATGTGTGTTGCGAGGGTACATAATCACTGATGCTCTCATAGTATTGCATGTGGAGCCAGGCCTCCGTGCGCCTAGCCTGCCTGTTCCTGCATGGGTTGCAGTCAGCTGAAAGGAGATCAGAGGGCTTCAATTAATTTGCAGTTTGAGAAATACATACTGAAAAAGTTGTCACGTGGCTTCGCTGACACGGACAGATTCCTGCAGGAATCTGTGAGCACGTGCAGGTGTAAACTTTATCCAAGGGTGTATGCATATATGGAGCTGCAATTTTATATAGCCTACAATTACGCATAAAATGAAGAATATTAATAGTTCACTGCCTCTCATGATTCTTGGTTTTTTTTCATTCCAATCCTTTTAGCTTTTTATTTCAGTAAGAAATGTGGGGCAGCAGATCAGCGCTCTTTTCGTCTCTGTCAGCATCCGGCCTTTGTTGCGGAGATTGTGATGATTCAGCCATTGGACTAATCTCAGATGAGACGTGCGTTTGCTAGAAAGAGTAAGATATGACATTCTTTGATGAGGAAGCAGTAGAGTTTTTTCCTCATTCTCCTTAAATCATCTGCCAGGGACCAAGGTCCTCCTCTTGGCCTGCGTATCAGGATCAATGAACTCTAGGACTTTTTGGAGTGGTTTGACACTGTTGCTTTATGGGGTGTCTTGTCAAGCATATGAAACATGACAGCTGGGCGCTCATACTTCAAGTGCACAAACACAATGGATCAAACACATTGCAATTCTGCATCTGTCTGCCGTGGTTTCTCTTGGTTTATTCCCCCTCTTGTTCATTCTGAACAAGCTGGACTTTTCATATCCCTACCAGCCTTAGAAGCTGAACGTCTCTTTCTCATTTTTAACAAAAACTTGAGCCAGTCCTGGATTCCAGTGGTTATTGCATAATTTACAAGCAAGAGATACATTTTCTAGCTACCCTTTGCCAACTTAGGATCTGAAGTAAAGTGAATCTTTCTGATTCGCATTTCATAGTTCTACACATTATGTTTTGTTTTCCTTTACATCGGTGCAACATACAATTCTGCAGTTGTTTTAAGCAGAGACTATTAAAAACTGTTACTGTGGTAAGGTCTTCCACCCAAATGAGTAACCTCACAAAAAATATCTCACTGCTTAATCATTGTTGACATTTGCAAACAACAAGGTTTTAATTAATAGTTCCATTGATGATCCATGACTTTCAAAAATTCATTTTGCTTTCCACTTAATTAGCTACAAAAACCTAATAATTAGGGACAATAGAGATCAAGTCTCTATTACAGAAGAAAGAGGAAGGAAGTGCCACAGTCCTTTTTGAGAAAATAAACTACTATGTTAAAACAAGATCGTAAGTTCTATAGGCAATTTAAATATGAATTTTGTCTGTGGTGATCTTTCCCCTCTTCTTCAGTGAAAATAATGTCCCTGATGTAGAATGTTTCCCAGGTTGCCACAGGGGGTGTGGCTAGCAATTGTTTTATTTAAGGATTTTTTCCCAAGGCTTTTTTATATCTTCCCTTTGCTCTTATTTTTCCTACCGTAAGAAGTGTTAAAGAACTGCTTTTTGTTAGGCATTTTCTTCAGAGAAACAATCCTGGAATCTCAGCAGCAGAGAGTGAAATGAAAAACTTCAACTTATTTTCTCCTTTTGGTGTTATTTCTTCTGTATGTACAAACTTCCCCTTACATAGAATCAAGGCTATTTGGTGACATTAATGAGAAATTGACCTAAAACCAGTAAAGTTGGAAGGGTTTTTTTTTTGCTAGGCACCTGCCTAGCCACCTTAAAAACAAAAGGAAAAATGAGTGATGCATACAGGGAAATACCTGTTGTTTGGACTAGAAAACTCAGAAAACTGAGGATCTGATGGTTCCTTGGATGCAAAGCAAAGATCCTGACTTTCAAGGAGTCTAAAAGGCTATCCAGTGAGTTTGCCTCATAAACTCCTAGAACAAGTGCTGGAAGTCTTCTTACGTAGTGGGAATTCTGCTTGAATAAGGAATACAGCTTTCAAGCAGTATCCACAACGGATTGCAAGGCTTGAGGGAAGAGTCAGAGTTTGGTGACGTTGGTTAAAATAACTATTAAGGACTGAAGCAACAGCCTGCAGCCTAGTTGCCATGAAGTTTTGCAGATATTTTTTTTTTTTCTGTTGTGAAAATTGAGTAGAGCCCATGAGGATCCATTTGCAGTATAACACTGCTAATTATGTCTTTTCTCAGTAGGACAGAGGCGTGTTTGTGGTTTTTTCTTCGTGGCAACTCAATACAGACACTGTTCTAGACGAGGGAGACTTCAGCCCAAGAACTCTTTAAGTCATGGAGAAAGCAGGTTGCTCTCTACTCATTCAGCTGCGTTGCATGCTTGGCGATCAATTCCCATCTGCCAAGTGCCTTGAGAATACTTCGTGTTAACATCAGGCATGCATGTTAATATGAAAAAGCAGTAACTCCCAGAAAGTTTAGCACATCATGGTCACGTTAGCTAAATAATGTGAAGCAGGACTTCTGCGAGGAAGGCAATGGCTAGTGCTGGATACTGTTCTCCAGTTTGTAAAATTAATAATACTGCAAGGGAATGTGTAACCAGTTGGTTTGGGAGGAAGCAGTGCACTTGCCCTGAAAAGTCATTTGACAGAAAGTGATGCAAGTGCAGTAATTGCAAGGGCTGCCTCTGGTACCTCTGCCACTGATGCAGGAAGTTGGCCTTGAACTTCTTCACTGAAGGAGAAATAAACCACGCTCATTCTAAATAATGGGAGACTGTTGTCTGAAACTCCTAAATAGGAAAAAATAGTTTTTTATAAAATGGTACAGTATTTTTTCCATTTACCGCTTGCGAGACAACCTTCTGAAGAAAAACCTGCTGCTATCCTTCATATTTGTGAATATTCTCTGCGGAAGCTCACTAGTACATCTGATGCGTGTCTCCTTTGAAAGTTACACTGGTGAGTACTAAACTGAGTTGAGGAAAGCTCTCTCTCTCTGTGTTTCAGTTTCTTTTGATAGGAAAGGCTGCAATTGGAACATTAGCAAAAGTATTTTTTTCCCTGAAGTGAAATGTAGGCAGCTTTGGCTATCTGAGGGTTATTCACTTCCTGACATTCCACTTTTAAGTGAAATAACTTTCACTGTTAGAGAGTCCTCCCATGCAGCTGCAATACACCTTATATCCATGACTTCTTAACTGGCATTTTAAGTAATTATTTTTTTTCTTCTAATTATGAATTCTCAAAGTAGACCTATAAACAAGAGTGACTGTACTGTCGTTTTCTTAAATGAGGTCATTTTGCCTTGTTTTGGCTTAAGAGTGCAGCTCCACAAACAGTCGCAGCAGCACAGCTGAGGGCTAAACTAGCAAAATGGTTGGAGGAGTTGGGTGAGGAAAAGGGCAGGAACCTCTTAGTCAGGCTTTGCTACTGGAAAAAGTGTAATGTGGAACCACTTATGTTAAACCTCAGTCATGTATTAAATGTATCTGAATATTATTCTTAGTTTCTGCACGATAATTTCATAAGAGAAGTGATTTGAAAAACAAGAGACAAGTAAACTTGATTTTCTGCAGAAAACAGATGTTTCTTTTTATGTGCTTCCAGTGTTCTTAGAAACATAAAGAGCAGTGATACTGCGATCTTTGATTAGAGAAAACCTGAAGAATTCTGACTGGGTTTCTAGTGACTTTTTTTTAATATTAGAAATGGAAGCTGCATCTGGAAGACTCTAGAAGAGTAACAACATCATAAGTGTTGTAAAAAGTTCTACTGTTGGGAAGGAAAGGGATTTTTAATTAAATCAGTGGACTAGACCACTGGGGGTCAACTGGGGACAAGATGAAGCGGGCAGCTGATAAATAAATATATAAGCTACTGGCTGATCTCACTTGATGGCAGAACTAGGATGGTACCAGAGCCAGTCTGTGGCAAAATTTGTCCCTTTTAGCAGAAGTTACTTTCAATTACTTTGGGCTAAGTGCAGTTTTACTTTCTTGTGAGTCATTTCAATTACAGGAATGTAATCTTAGAAGTCCTGATTTGTATCTGTAATCAATAACATCTGTAATATTTATGTTAACATTACAGTTAGTGCTGTGCTTCCTGGTATCACGGCGCTTCTCATATATATTTAAGATGACTCTCCTTTGTTTAGATACAAAGATACAGCATTTGCAAACACTGACACACTGCTTGTCCTAAAAACCCAAAAAGCTAGAACCAAATCCCTCAAATAATGAGATTTATGCTCTGTTAAAATTGAATTTCTTATCCCATTCGCATTTGCCACTCTTTTCACTTTTATTTTACAGTGGTGTGCAGTGGTGTCTTACTCTGCCATCACTGACACACTACAACGTGGTTGTGAGTTTGCACCAGCTCAGTAAGTAAGGTGTCCTGCCCTCCCACTATTTAAAGATTCTGCTCTTTCTGGCGATGTTAAATTCTCTGTATGTAGTCTTTGGAAATGGGGGAGGAGGTTGTTTTCAGAAATTTGTCTGGGTCTAAATACCATGTACGAATTTAGAATCATGAGCCATGCTGCTAGAAGATGTTTCTTTAACCTACTACACCTGACAGCTTGGCTGGAGAGACGGTGCGTGTAGCTTTGATGACACAAGGTTTGGTAACCGTTTGGGCGCATTCCGAGTGTGATTTTATGAAGCAAGAATGTTTGTGGTAGATGGCATGTTTAGGGAGCAATTCCTGGAACATAATGTGAACTAATGTTCTTCTCTCCATTCGAAAAGCCAGGAGAAAGAGACTACTGTTTCACATCTTAAGAGAGCTGAGCTCCCTGGAGGTTGATGGGTGCCTCTGGCCACTCAGCCTGTAAAAATAAGGCCTTTTTAAAAAAATACACCTAAAAATAGATTTGGAGTCTGAGATTACCTTCCTGGAAATACACCTTCAAATCTATTTATAATGTAAAATGAAATTTGCGGGGTACTTGGGGGGGTTAGGATGTAAGGTTCTCTACATATTCATTGCTGCTTTTTGACTGGGGTTTTCCTGAGCTTTCCATGGATCTGTAAGAAGGGCGAGCAGAAACGCACATTATTTTAGCCTTTCCTGGACTCCTGCTGTCAGAAAACCGGCTGTTGCTTGTTCAGGGAGATAGCCTGGTCTCATCTATCAGGTTCTATCCATGCACACCTCTTCCTCCCTCAGACGGAAGATCAGGCAGTTGCTGCTGCCATCACAGGGCGTCTTCTAGATTTCAGTACTTAGCCTTCAGTGTTCTTAGGCTTGAGAAAAAGGCCTCTCCCTCTCCTACGCTCTCTCCATCCTCTCCTTCTGGGCACGCAAAATGCATCAGAACTGATCCCCTCCATGGTAAAGAGGTTCTGTCGTTGAAAGTGAGGACAGTTTTCTGGAGCTGTTTAGGTTTCAAAAGGTCTAGCATTGAATTAATGACATGCTGGAGCTGGAAAGAACTGGCCACATTAAAAGAGAAGGGGTGATATGTTCTGGTTTTACAGTGTCTTTCATTTTCTTTTCCTCACGGAGTCTTTTCTTTATGCAGTTGTATTTAAAAATATGTCACTTATTGCCTATTGTTTTGGGGATGCTGCCAGGTATGGTTGTAGGTTTGGGGATTTGTCCAAATCCTGTTAAAAGTCAATCGAATGTAATGACTCCGCTAGCCCTCAATGGAGATAAATTGAATTCTTTGTAGAGTTTGCAAGGGCTGGCCAAGTTATCTCAGCATTTTAATTTCTGTACATTTGTGTGTAATTCTTGCAAGACAAAATATTAAAAGTTTGAAATCTGAAATTCCTTCTATTGCTTCTGTCTGTAGTTAAAAATAAGTAAGATGTCAAGCACAGCAAACCATGTTGACAAGAAGCTGTCACAGGTAAAAGTCCAGCTATAGCCAATATAACTCGCCTTCTGCACCTCATTTTAAATCTTTAATTATGTAATAACATAAAATTTAAAAACAGATACCCCTTGCTTACATTTTTTCGTCAACCACAGGCGATGTGTAATATTCTTCTCTTTATGCTTGACAGTACAAGTAAAGAATGTCCTTGCCTATATTACAGATTAAATGAATGTTAGGAAGTGATACACCATTTGCGTTAGTTATTGTGAATTTAATGCATTGTTAAGGTGTCAAGAGAGTTGGTCGATTCCTGTTGTTGTGAATTTAACAGTGATAATGAGTCAATTGCTTAGAGTTAAGTTATAGTATTAATTATTTTGCTGACTGATGATTAATATATTACTGAAAAGAAAAAAATGTTATGTATGCGAAAACAATCATGAGTTTTCATGTCAGCTTCTGAGTTACTAATACTGACCAAAGACAAATAAAGAATAAAAATAATTTCCAAATAGGGATCTTACAAGTGATTTCATATTCTTTTCGGAATACTTTGAAGACAAACTATGTTGTTTTTTTGATTGTACCTTTCTGTTTGAGGACTGGTACAATTGTAAATACAAGCAATTCTTAAGCAGATAATAGTCAAGCCAAGAGCTTGTATAAACCTCAATTACTGTTTTTTAAACAATCTAATTGAGAAACTGTTTGTAAGGTAAACCTTTAAAGAGTATTGTACACAAAAAGAAAAAAAAAAAAAAGAGTTGGTTCAAAGTGAAACTCAAGAATTACTGCCCTGGACTTCTCACTTTGTTGTGTATTTTTGTAGTTAAGAATCAGGTCAGGAGAAGCCTTGATTCCTGTAACTTCCACAGTGGTGATGGTGGGGGTGAAGTACTGTGTTCTCATCCAGGTTATTTTTTTTTGTTGTTACAACATGCAGGAATTCTTTGGGACAGGCACTATGCAAAAGTCAGATGAAAGGACTGTCCCTGTTTGAAGGAGATTTATGCAACTACGTATTTTTTAAAAGAAAGATTAATGACACAGGGTGCAAAGCGTTACCCGCTCCAGCTCCTGGCTTCATGTATTTTTCCCTCGGATAACTTGACATGTCAGTTTGTTCAGCGCCCAGATGGCCTGGATACACGAGCATCAAATTGGCCGAATTCTGAACGCCGTGGACTTGCTGCATGGTATGCCTGGCACATCCAGCGAGGCAGAGCTCTCCGGTCTGACACTCGGTGCGTATGTGTGGAGTCACGTCTGTCCAGGACACGTCTGACTTGTGTGCTGCAGAACACGGCGCTGGACTAGAACATCTTGCTCTGCGTTGGTACAGGTACTGTTGCCCGAGAGATCCTGAATCTGAAAGTTCCTGTTTCCACTCGGGCATAATTTCCACGTAGAAGAAGAGGACATCACCAGAGGAGCTGCAGGTGTGTAATATCCATTATTCAGCAACTCAAGCGAACAGGTGCTGAAATGTTGCCTCTTTAGGCAGTCCCAGTAGAATTATTACAGCGAAATGTGTACGTGTACAACAAAATAAACAAGGAATGTGCAACACTGGGGAAAAAAATGCAACAAAGAAAGATGATGTAATTAGTGCATATTACAATGCAATTTTCCTGCAATTTATTCAGTTACACAATGCATTGGGTGCAATTCACAAAGAGACTTTTCAAAGCTGTTGCTGATGTTTGCATGATACATTTTTATGGTGGAACTCTTCCAGCTTAGCATTTTTTCACATGTATCACATATACAATTAAGATTACTTTTGTATTTTTCTTTATTTTTAATTATCTTTGGGGTTTATATTTTTTTCCCCCCTAATATTTGTAGATATTTGAATATGTCAATCAGAGCGAGTGTTGCTCTTCAGCAAAAATGTATATGGTGTTGAATAAGGTTATTGGAAGTGGAAACCTAAAAAAATTCCTCACTTGATCTGAAAGGCACGCTTTAGCTCTTTTAGCCCTGATGTGTTTAAATCTACCATTTCTTTATATTTTTCTTACCAGGACTGCTGTCTTAGATCTTGCGTTTGGAAGTTAGAGTACAGATCTCCTAGATTGGCATTGCACAGAGGCACAGAAAGCTGCCTGTATGAAATGACGTGCAGATCAAGGCTTTAGAGAGGGGGAAAATCACTAGACCTGCTGATATCAATGGAAACTAAGAATGAAACGCTAGGTAAGGAGCTAGAATAGTGCCAATATAAAATTTGCAAATAATTACAATAGTAACAAGTATTACTGCTAGAAGCAGGGTCTTTGCTAAAAGATGTTATTAGCAATAGAATAGAAATGAATAGTACCTTCTGGGGCTCCTAAACTGACAAATTAGGACATAAAGTATCTTTTCTTTTGAAACAATGTGTTACACTGCTTTAACATCTACCCCAAAATATGAAATGAAAAAGCTGCCATGTTTAAGAGATAAATTTAAAAATCACGTTGTTCTCTGAAAAATACATAATTATTACCAGTATTATTGAGTATGCTACCTGAGAACTATGTGAAAAACAATTCTTTGTTTTCTTAATCAGTTTTTTTTTTGATGGATTTCAACAGCATTTAGACATATATGATGTGAGCGTGCACCAGGTTTCATTGTTTCCCCCTGCCACTAAATCATTTTCCTTCCTTGTTTCCTCAAGGCTTTCACAGATCAACAGAGGATGGAAAAATCACTAAAAATGATAGACAAATTTTCGCAAAACCTTAAAACTTGACAGGCACTCAGAGGAAACTCTATTGTCTGAAGAAACCACTTAACCTTTTCAGGTGAATATATCTGCCATTAAAATATCTCAATAAACCATTCTTTCCGCACTGCGGTGCGTGCTGAAAGAGGCACAGCTAAACGCTGTGCAGTTGCTATGGCATGTGCCAAAGTTTAGCCTGATCTAAGCGAGGCTTAGAAGCTCTCTCTAGCATACAGATGAGGGATACTATCCTGAGCCTGCGCTCGGGCTTTTTACCTGACGCGCTGCTCCTGAAAATCTGATGCTATCATGTAAGACAAAATACCTGGTATCAACAAGCACTCTTTTGTTCTCCACCCGAGAACCACTGCTTTTAACAGTCTGAATATTAAAAAAAAAAAGCATTGCTTTCCGACCCTTTGCATGTTGAATTGTTGGGAAAAAAATTGTTTGGTTTTAGCACTGCTTGGTACCAATTTCATGCTTTTCAACTGTATGCCATTACAGAGTACATCTTTCATTTTCTGCTGTTCTGACATCATCAAATTCTAGTCACTACCCCATTCTACAGTGCTCTTGTTGCTAAGAGCCTTGACTTGCACAAGGCAAAAGGAAATATGTGCATGTGAAGAAAAGAATCTGGTATTATTTCAAGCTTCCTCCTGCTGTTTCTGGTGTGCTCCAGCTTGGAGATTAGTGAGCTGAGAAGTCCCGTTACTCTCGGAGCGCTCTGGTTTAAGCCTTGGGGAATAGAATGACCCTCAGTTTGCTGAGCCCAAAGATGCACCCAGCACACAGGTGCAGCTTTGCGTGCTGAAGACACATTTAACAAAGCTGCAGTACTGCCTCTGCTGCTGCCCTTTGTGCGGGTGCATCAGAGGACAGAAAATGCATGGAGGAATGCGAGGTGGACGATGAAGGCAGCCAGGGGAGGATGACTGTGGGGAGAAAGAAAATAAAGTGACAGAAAAGGAAAAGGTGATAAGAAAATAGAGGATAAAGTGGGAGGGGGGAAAAGAGGAGTCAGAATGACCTGGAAAATTTAAAAAAAAAAAGAGATGGTGTTTCTGCGAGTTCTGTGGATCATATTCAGCACATCTGTCTTAATGTGGTGTGATGCTTTGTCATAATGCTGACACGGTGCATCGGTGTAGCGGTTTGTAATGCAGCATAATGAACTCCCCATGTGCTGTTTTACAGGTCCTCAACAGCTTATGGATGGTTATAATCAGGACAATAATACCCATAGAGAAGGTAATGCTGGAGGTGAGGTGTAACTAGATGAAAGAGACAGCGTGTGATGAGAGAGAAATGGAGAAGAGAAGACAGAAAAACTGGAAGAAAACTGAAGACGGAGGCTGAGATGCAGCAAGAGGTTAGTGACCAGACAGCTTTCCAGAAAAAAGCTTTTGTTCTGTTATTGAGAGTAAGTACTGCTGGCAGAAAACGCTATTTCAAATGGGGAGGCGACAGGAGCTAGGACAGCTAAACTAACCCATCTAGGATGAAAAAGGGAGGGTGTGCTTAGAGCAAGCAAGCTAAAGCAGGGGAAAATGAAGGTATTGTTTAGCACACCTCTACCTAAAAATGTGCCAGGATATGTTACAGTGACCTGTGCTGGGCAGGTGAGACTCATGGCACTCAATCTGGGTGGGTATAACACAATATGCATCCATACTCAAAACGCGCCTGCTGTTTGGAAAATGAAAATAACATGTTTCCATCAGGGAAGCATACAGCTCAGCAACTGTGAACTGGGTACATGCAGGGTGTTTAAAAAAAAACAAACCCAAAGCACGCAGATTCAGTCTGGTTTTGCTATGCAAATTTTTTTGGGGGGGGAGGGAGGATTTTTTATAAATGGAATATTTTTTTTTTCCTTTTCCATTCACCATTTTCCTGCTATTTTTCAGCTTTTCTGGCTAAAACCAAATTCAGATCCTTTCTTTTCAGTCTCCTCTTTTCAGTCTTGGGCTTTCTGAATTACACGCTGCAATATTAGCTGCGTACAGTTGCTGTGATTGGACTCCATGGGTGGCCTGAGCAGTTTTCAGACAATGGAGCTGGTTCTTTTCTCACTCACACCAGTGTAACTCGTTGGCTTCAGTGGAGTTACTCTTGATTCACAGTGCTATGAAAGGAGAATTGTGCTTGCTCTTTCATATGTTCTTTCATCTCCATGATATTTTTGCTTACATGTATAATTGATTTTCTGGGAATATCTTCTGCTGCTGAAAGGTAGACCTAGGAACTTCCTAAGATGGAAATAAATTTAAGCATTTTTTAGGTCACTGAGTTCAATCCACTGCCGCTACACCACCGTGTTATATAATTTCTTTCATAAACTGATGAGGCTTTAAACATTCATTAAGACTCTATTCTTACTACAGTTGGTAAATCCAGACAGAAAGGTTAGTTACGTCCCGTTTAAGTTCAAAACCACAACTGAAATTATTTTCAAATGCTCTAGAGGTATTTTCCTTTTTCACACATGCCCCACTTTTCAGTACAGCAACCACAATAAAGGCTTCGTTCTTGGCAGAGGTAGGCTCAGCTCTGAGAAAGCACGGTCCTGAGATTACAGGGGTACTTAGGAAAGGGTACCGTGTAGTTTTTTTATTCATGGTCACATCCCTCTCACAGATTTTAGTGGGAGTTACAAGCAGTCATCCGCCAACAAATTTTTACCATGCCTGAAGTGCCACCCTGAAAGTCAATTACAGAAGGAGAAGGGTATGGAACCGCTGAGTACAAGTTGGCTGAGGATGGGTTACTGCAGACTTCAACTTACTTAGGTTGGGCTACCTTCTCTTTACCATCCTGTCTTAGCAAACCCCCTCTGTTTCAGCCAAATTTGTTCCTCATTTATGGAATTCCTGGGCCTAATTGGCATGAAGCTGAAAATCATCAATATAACCAAGAAGTTTAATTGTAGTTAAAGCATAGATGAAAGGCAGAGCCCCATTTTTTCTATTACATAGTGTAAATACGATGATTCAGCTGAAGCTAACAGGATTATACTGTTATCTGTGCATGCCACTGTGATACCTACATGCCCTCCCTACCTTCCCTTTGGTCTTTCAGCATATGTGCCCACTACCAACGTGGAATATAATTTTATTTTTTGCCCTGCGTTCCTAAATCTCTGTTCTACACCTTGCCCTAGCAAGCCCATTGCCCGTACTTCCCTGCTGAAGCTTAGCTTCAGAAATTGCATTTGTTACTGGGGAACTTCTTGACTTCTTCGGAGGCAACTTTGGTTTCCAGCTGCTGGAAAATGGTGGCTGCCCAGCAGAAGAAAGTGAGGAAGAGGTGTATTCGTTGTGAAAGCCAAACTGTGGTGGCTGGGGGAGTCTTTATCCCACCCTTTGGCTACCGTATTTCTGATGCAGAAATAGGTGCAGAAGGTGCATTGTGCAAGTACAGTAAGCCTCATACTTTCAGGGCGTGCTGGAAATGCTCAAAGCAATTGTGTGGTTAAGTTCATGCAACAGGAGTGGTAGAGTACTCTCTTGGAATTGCTTTGCACATGCAATACAGGCCCAGTGTGCTTGTTCTGAGGATCCCTTTAGGATTGGTGGACACGGGACATTCAAGGTGAGGCTGCTGCACATATGCAGTAACATCCAACCCGATGGGATTATTGGATACCAACAATCCCAGAAATACATGCAGTTCTCGAAATCTTCCTGGAGAACATTTCTGGTCGGAAAAGATGACAGACAACCTATCTAAGGCAACCTGGACTTACAGTAGCCACATCTAACCACGTCTACAGGCCTCCTTTCTACTGCAACGCCTTCAGACCCCCGTAGCCAGTTCTCTTTTATCTGCAAACTGTCCTTATGAAAAAGATGGGAGAGATCCTGCTGTATGCTCACATGTCGCCAGCCTGGAATTCCTAGCGCATCACCATTCTCAGCTTTACAGTCAGCAGCGCTCAACCCAGCCTGTGGTGTTGGGCTGTTGAAAGGCGGCGTTGCCTCTGGTCATGATCTGCTGCGTGCTCGACAACGTGCTGATCGTGGGCCAAGGTGAGAGCAGTGAGGCTGGTCAGACTAGTTTCTTTCACCCACGCAGCACGCTGGGACGAAGGAATTGTTTGCTAGGCTGTGTGCTACACAGGCCTGATACAGCGGTTTGGGGCAAAGTCTGGTTTGTCTTCTCCTCGGTGCTTCCTAACCTGTAAGTGCATAATGGTGATGGGTTATTCTGAGGCTTAGAGCTCTGGTCCATGGTCTCTGGCAGGGTTATCTGTTCAGTTTAAGACATTACCACTCTCAACCATCTGCTTTATCCTGCTGCTAGGTATTACCACACTCGTACGGTGGAGACGCCGGGTCACAGGCTGGCGTATTAAAAGACTGCCTGCTTTCATTGTTGTGCTCTAATAGAATGATCGTGACCTCAGGCAGTTGGGAGAAACAACATCTTAAAAGAAGGCGGCTAAATCTGCCAGAGCTTGTTGTTCAGAGCCTTTCGTTCTTAACCATGAGTGGGAAGAGTCCTTGCCTGCGCCTGCAGGCCGGAGGCCGACCGTTCCTGCCTTGGCTGCCGCTGCAGATCCTCTGCCGCCCCAGAAGTCCACTGCTTGCCCATAAGGAAGGCTGTTGTCGTAGTTGTTACAACTTAAGAGGGCGAGGAGAACAAAGAAACTTCAAAGTCAGTGATACCGGATTAAGCAAAAAGGACGGACTGTTCATTGGAAGGTGAATTATGGAAGAAAAACTTACCTTAGAACTTTTCTAGTTTATGTCATCTTGAAAGGGGATTATGATCCCACCGTGCAGTTCTTAGGTTTTAGCAGCTGTTCTGTTTCACTAAAAACTCTGGACATAGTAGAAGATAGGTTGAAATCTTCATAGAATCATAGAATCATAGAATGGTTTGGGTTGGAAGGGACCCCTAGAGGTCATCTAGTCCAACCCCCCTGCAGGAGCAGGGACACTGCTAACTAGGTCAGGCTGCTCAGAGCCCCATCCAACCTGGCCTTGTTCCTTTAGGAGAAGAATAAAATCCTACAACACAAGCATAAAAGATGAGGTTTTCATCCCAATTTCACTAAGAAATTGTGTTGATATGATATTGCTGTTTGTCCATCTGTTTGTTTCTGGAACGCAAGAAGATTGGAAGCGGGAATGGGATCTCCTCCTTCCCTCAGCAGAGAACGTCTTGTGAAATTTTGTTAACAACATTCAAGTTAAAAGCTGGTCAACCATAAGACACAAGTCCATAGGAAGCCAAACGTCAGTAGTTCCGACGTTTACCCAAACACTTACCTGGCAGCTGATTTATGCTCAGCAATGGATTAAGCCGAGACAGCTTCAAACAGTTACAGCTGCCGGCGGTGCGCCCTGCCCACCTCCTACAGGTTACTGTTTCTACAGCAGGGGTGGCTCAACGCCTCATTAATCAGTACCCCGGTTTCTGCGTTTCGCAGATCGGCGTATCGAGGGAAGCCAACATCGGTTTCTGTTCAGGTTTAAG
>NW_009269998.1:600862-601554 GCF_000687185.1 Egretta garzetta
GTTAGCGGTGTCCCTGCTCCTGCGGGGGGGTTGGACTAGATGGCCTCTAGGGGTCCCTTCCAACCCAAACCATTCTATGATTCTATGAGATGTATATATATATATGAATACCTTCAACATGTTTGGAGAGTTTGAGAGAGGAGAATTTTTACATTATCAATCTGTTAAGGGAATCCTTAATGGAAAAGGAAAGTTGAGGTGGTTTAGGATGTGTATGATAGTAGAAGCATGGCAAGGAGAAGAATCCTGACCATGACGCTTGCCAGTTGGTAAAAAATGAAGTCCATTCGTCATCATGGTATTTAATTTTGTCAGCATGATTTTGCTCCTCTTTGATTATTTTTTTTTACATACTATTCAACAGTTCAAAAATGTGAAATGAGACGTAATTTGACAAAAATCACAGCATTTAAGTTAAAAAAAAATAGCCAGCATCAGCAACACCTCTTCTGATACCGTAGGACGGGCGCGTTACCTGTGATCCTACGCTGCACGGCGCTACCAGGGAGGGCACAAAGGGGTTCCTGGGGCAGGAGCAGTGACACCGGCATGCTTCCCGTGATCTGGTTTGGACACGGGCGCTGTGTAAATGCAAGGCAGGGCGCCCGGAACGCTGCTGGGAGGGGAGATGCCGCACCGAACAGGCATTTTCCCTCCCCCAGCGCAGACCCCGCTCTCGGCCCCGTGCCTGC
>NW_009269998.1:602345-627688 GCF_000687185.1 Egretta garzetta
TCCCCGTGCTTTCCGACTGCAAACTTCTGGCAGGCTTCGAGGAAATCGATGTAGGTAAATGATACAGAAGCGCGCAGCCCACGCTGTTCGCCCCCTCTCCATAAAAAGCGCGCCCGATTTGCGAGTTGCTTCGGTGTTTTCAGAGCAAGACAGCGAAGTGGAGGTTGGGGTGCGAGTAGCCTGACGTCGGAAAGGGAATGGCTTAAACTGGGAGCAGCTTGAATTTTTTTGCGTGTCTCCTTCATGCTGCTAACTGAGCGAAGTCAGCTATCAAGCGCAGTACATCTGGTCGGAGCAATAGAGAGTGCCGTTCCGAGCCAACAGCGCAGCAAAACTCAAGCACTGCAGATGTTTTATTGCCAGGCTTCTTGTAAAATGTGCAAACAGTCGGTAGTCCCGCGTGGCTCTTTGCAGAGCGTTGTGGCAAGTTTTACGACGACTGGGTTTGGCTTTCGGTTTTAAACAGATCAGGAGGGCGCCGGGCTGAATGGGATGTCCCGATATCGCTAGCAGCTTTAGGGGTTAATCTTGTTTGGAAGTTGATCCAACTAACTTATCTTGAAATCCAGCCTTGAAGAAAGCAAGGGCTGCAGGGCCTTATACCTTCCTCTGCTCCTCCTTACTATGTCTTGTGGCTATACAGTTGCATTTCTTATTTTTATGACGTGAAAAATTGATGTGGAAACAGTGAAATGAGGGGAACATAAATGCTAAGCGCCGTCGGTGGTACAACGCTTGGTAACTCTTTGGCTCCTTTATCCTCTTCCAGTAAGTGCCGACTTGTGTCTGTCAGAAGTTCACGATGGTTTCATGTTGGGTGCGAGTGAATGTTGAGTCTTAATATTGTTGGGTTTTTTTCTTCTAAATTTCAAGTAGAAACAGAATTGCGGGAAAACCAGAGCATGTTAATAGCAGGTGAAAAGAGCGTATTTTCAGCTCTTAGGGTGTGATTGAAAAGCTGTGCTATTAGCTTTTTCAAAATTACTGGGGTCAGTAGAGCAATCTGATACGGTGCTAGACAAGCGTAAGCAATACCTTGCTGAAAATTGTTAGTTTCAAGGGTTTGCTGATACTTATTTGCTGAAAAACTACATCGAAAAGCTGCAAGACTGAAGTTCTGGTTGCTTGTAATTACTGTTTAACTGAATGGTTAAGACAGTAATTTTGGGTGAGCCAGGAAAAGACCACTGCTAAAAAACCTAATGGTGAAGAACCAGCCTGGATATAGAACTTTTTTTTCCTGAATTACAAAGTAGTGACACTAAACCTCCCTCCCCACCCAGCCTTCCAGCAGCTCAAAGCCCCGAGCAGCTGACTGAACGGTAATCAATGACTATGCAGTTTGGGCGATAAAGTGTCTGCTCATACATAATCCATGAAGTTCTGTATCTTGGTCAGGCTTTGCTGGACAGCCATAAGAGGGTATTGGGGCAGAAAAACACAGTGTGGTTGAAGCCGCCTTTGACTTACTAACTTTGGCCATTGTCCTCAGGGCAAAGAAATCCTATGTAATCAGAAGCTTGTTATGTTTCTTTTCAAACTGATAAGCTTTGGTTCAACCACACGAATGACTTTTCGTTTAAATAAAAAGAAAATCTGGCAAACAACAGTTAATTTTCATGTTAAACAGGATTCAGTTGAAACCAACTTAGAGATATGAGAAAATGGATAAACTTATAAACCTGAACTGGTCTTCCATCTCCTGAAATACTGTGTTTACACCTGGTCCTTGAGTTGAATTAAAATACAGTGCTCTTAATTTGCCCGAGTAAAACATGAAATTAGTCCTGGACTTGGTACTTAACATACTTAAGCAGCGTCTGGATAAGCCTATATAAAATCACCTTCTGAAATCAGTCTTGCAAAACTCTTATGAGTACCTGTGAGGCCAACCACAGAGGCTGGGTGACCGGGTTCCTTCTCTGCTACCACCACACCCTTTTCCTCTGTGGGCATCATGGTTCTGTACTGGCTGCTAGAACTTCCAAGAGCTACAGGTACATAATAACTTCTGAAAGTCAGACTGTGCGAGGACTTTTTCTTAAAAGGAGTTCGCTGTACAGGCTGCTCAGAAGAAAGATTACCTCTTCTCACGCATTTCTTGCAAGGGGTGGTTGGGAGGTTTTTTGTTTAATTCCATAATCTCCTGTACTAAAATGAACACCTGGCACGTGCTGAAACATTACTTAGCTAATAAAATCTTCTGGTGCTAAGGAAACAAAACAAACATGGATTTCCTTTGGCCAAGAGATTATGTCAGTGTCTTTGAAACTCAGAGGTACTAGTAGAGGCATTTCAGATGAACAAAATTGGTAGCATCATGAGAATTGCTATGTATTAGTCAAAAGGATGAAGTAGGTATGATTGATGTTCAGGGGTTTTGCTCTTTTTCTGAAGAGAATGGTCTTCAACATGCATTTTGGCTTCCTTCGCTCTAGGAATTAAATAAACTGGTTTGTTTTTTTTTTTTTTCTCCTTACGTGGTCCAGGAGAGGGCTTGATTAGTACAGATGAGATGATGTAATAACAAAGTTTTGGCCCCAGGGGTAGAACCTGGAATGGACACTGTACAGCGCTTATCAGTGGGTTTAAACTGGAAGATATAAAATTGATTGCTTTATTCCTTCAGACGGGAAAGTTTTAGAAAACCAAGCTTAACACCCGTTGTCTCTAGTGCTTTAAACTGTGTAAAAAAAGTGCATAAAATTTGATTTCTATTTTGTATCTTCTTGGTCAGCGGAGGCAAATGGAGCAGCGTGTGGAGAACAGTGTAAACGTACTTGAGAGAATACTGAATATCCGGGATAGTATTGAAATTGGATGTTTTAATAGACTAACATTAAAAAATATGCCAGGCTAGCGTGCTGCTGAAGTAGGACAGGTCATCGGACCGACGACTGGAATGACCCAGAGTTTGTTGCAATGCACTGCAGCGTGTGTACATTCCAATTTTAGTGTGGAGTAAAAATGCACTTATAAACTGAACCTTCCGATCACCCCCACTTAGCGGCCTTTAGTCTATGTTGCATAGCTGTCCCAGAGTGTGCAAGCTGGATTCCTTATGGGCTAAACTGAGCAGGAAGATGGGCCTGAGGAGCACATCAAATACGATCCAACAACTGCGGAGTCCCTAGGGCGGGATTAAAGCTGGTCTGAAGTAAACACTTGAAATCCATATGATATGGATGCAGGTTTCACTCGGCAAATCTGCTCTTATTTGTCCTGCATTCTGCTTATATAGCTGTAGCTTTTACTGTGGGTACTAGTCAGAGAAAGTTTTCAGATAATTAACTTCCTTTTTTCACTCTTCAATTCTCGGAGGGGAAAAAAAAAAAGAAAGGAAAGAGGAGGAGGGGAAAAAAGCTTGAGATCATTGAACCTTCTGCTTCTAAATCTTTGAAGACAAAAGTATTTTTTTTCCTGTTCTATGTGTAATACATCTTTTGTTAAAGTTCTAAGTTGAAATGCAAACTGTGTTTCAATACACTCACCGTATACACCACGGAGTGCGAATATTGTACTTAATTTTTTTAAAAAAGTTACTATTTTAACTGGAGGACTTTTCTTTCTATTCCCCCCTCCTGCTCCCCGAAGTTCAAGTTTCTTTCCATTTGCAGTGCAGATACAATTTCAAAAACCTCAGGCATGTTCCCTCATTCTATAATGCATGGGAACTGAAGGTGGACACAAGTGTATTAGAGAATTGAATCAGTTTTTGCTGACCGTTGGGTTGCTGTAGTAACGTCAAATTATGCTAGCCTCTGAGTCTTCATTTATTTTTAGGTATTTTCTTCAGTAAAAGTAAACTAAGTGGCAGCAGTTATTTAAATGGCTATTAATATTATTATTTAAATATCTTAAATGAAGCCATTTGGCTTTTTTTTTTTTTCCTTTTTCTGTTCAACTTAATACAAACTGACTTTTTTTGAGTTTGTAACCTTTGCCAGTCTTGGAATATAAACTACGTCACGACACCATCAGACCGGAGATATGTGTCAGAAGTTTGTGGCTTCTAGGAAAATATCATTCTGTCTTGCAAAATACTGGCGACTCAGGAGAAATGACTGAAGCCTTTAGAGACTGATGTTTCTGTTTGGAATTGTTTAGCTATTTATTTAGACCTCATGAAATAGCCAAACATCCAGCATCCGAAAAGTGCTTTAGCTCTGATGATAGGAAGCTTTTCGGTGTGCTCTGAGATTGTGCCAAGTTTAGACTTCCACGTGAAGAAGAAAAAAAGCTCAAATATGGTAGCCTACCACCTGCTATCCCAAAGAGAAGCCCTGAACTGTGAACAAAGTGCAAATGGAGAACTACTGTCTCTGTAAAGTACAGGAACGTAAAGCTGCAGTCGGGCTACTGCTTCCCGAGGCTGACCTGAAAATCTCTCTACTACGCTTACCTGATTTCATTGTTGCTTCTTAAAATCCCATCAGCAGCAGTCAGTCTGGTAAGAATGAGCTGAGTTTTAACTTTGGAGGTTCTTGGGACAGGAGTGGAGGCGTCCGAGCTGGCGGCTGCGCTGGTCAGTGGTCCTCCCTGCCCTTTCTCTGGAGATAAAATACATGCAACTTCAGGCAACGAAAATGTATAGTATGCAAGCGTTAAAAAACCCTGCAAACCAAATGCAACTTCTACATGTAAAAGCCTGGGGATACTTTTAGATTGTCGAGACTTAAGTAGAAGTGTTGAACAGGATGAAACTTTTAGTGAATGAGATTTCTGTTGGTAGTTAGCTGTCAAAAACACTTTCTGTGGCTGCTTAAAATAGTCAGATGGAGAACGGACTGAAATTACTTTTTGCTTCTCTTCACAGGCTGAAGAACAATGGCTTCCTTCAGCAACCTGACTGTTGGCATTGCTGTTGCCAGTTTTACTGTATTTCAGCTCCTGTTCCATGTTTTAAGTTCTTGGGTGTCAACACGGATAACACCTGGTTTTAACAATCTCAGCCAAAAAAGGAAGATCGAATGGAATTCAAGGTAAAGAATCATAGAATCGTTTACGTTGGAAAAGACCTTTAAGATCATCAAGCCCAACCATTACCCTATCACTGCCATCCCACCACTAAACCCTGTCCCTAAACACCTCGCCTGCCTGGCTTAAATTACTTTTTGCTTCTCTTCACAGGCTGAAGAACAATGGCTTCCTTCAGCAACCTGACTGTTGGCATTGCTGTTGCCAGTTTTACTGTATTTCAGCTCCTGTTCCATGTTTTAAGTTCTTGGGTGTCAACACGGATAACACCTGGTTTTAACAATCTCAGCCAAAAAAGGAAGATCGAATGGAATTCAAGGTAAAGAATCATAGAATCGTTTACGTTGGAAAAGACCTTTAAGATCATCAAGCCCAACCATTACCCTATCACTGCCATCCCACCACTAAACCCTGTCCCTAAACACCTCGTCTGCCTGGCTTTTAAATCCCCCCAGGGGTGGGGACTCGACCCCTTCCCTGGGCAGCCCCTTCCAGTGCTTGATAGCCCTTGCGGGGAAGAAATTTTTCCTAATGTCTAACCTAGAAGTGTTCAAAACAAACTACAGCTAATGCCCTACTGAAATTGTCGACATCTGAACCACCTGTGTGTGTATATATAGAACTGCAGAAAAGGTTATTAGTTAAACGTCTGTACAGATTAGAGGGACGGCTCCAGGCACTTGAAAAATTCTGAATGTAAAATGCTGAGGCCCCTTCTTGAACACACAGCATTATGAGCACTTGTACATTAAACGCTTTGTTAGACAGTGATGCCCAAGTGAAAGTCAGTAGAAAAAGAAAATGGTGACTTGGTGAGCGGTAATAAGTTGAGTGGGTTGATTTTTAAATAGCTTCTCTGTGATGTTTCTAGTACAGAGGAGAGGTACAAAGTTCTCTTCCCCCAAACATACATGAAAATCAAAACTATAGCAATAAAATGCTAGTGTATCTCTGTTCGTGCTTTTGGGTGCAAAGCAAATTGCTCTCTGTTCTCCGGGTGCTACCACACTACAACCTGTTTCATAAAAGTTACCTTTTCCCAAGAAATTCGATGACTCTCTGGTGTAGTATTGGAGCGAGGCAGGGTTAGACACAGGTACAGCTGTGCGTTGGTGAGGAAGGAGACTGCAAGAAGAGAGGCAGGGGAAGCTATGGCAGACACAGGGTACACGCTCAGGAAGGAGTGGTGGAAACCCAATGTAAAAACCTTCCTCACCCCCTTGGTGTTCCTGCAGTTCCCTGGCTGGGGTGGATTCACCTGCATTACACTTGTCGCCTCAGCCAGAGCGCTGTTAGAAACTTATTCAACCCTGTGACTCTTCCCTGGGCGCCTTCCTCTCTTCACAGCCATGAAGGAAGTATAGGGTAGTAATTGCAGACAGGATCATAGAATCATAGAATGTTTTGGGTTGGAAGGGACCCCTAGAGGTCATTTAGTCCAACCCCCCCACAGGAGCAGGGACACCGCTAACCAGATCAGGTTGCTCACAGCCCCGTCCAACCTGGCCTTGAATGCTTCCAGGGATGGGGCCTCCACTACCTCTCTGGGCAACCTGTTCCAGTGTTTTACCACCCTCATTTACAAGAATTTCTTCCTTATATCTAGTCTAAACCTACCCTGGTTTAGTTTAAAACCATTACCCCTTGTCCTGTCACTGAGGCTTTATTTGCAATATACTACTCTGATAGTACACAAGCTTCTCTGGTTGAAATGAATTGATACAGTATAACTGTGCTTTATTATATGGTATACATATATAAAGTATAACTTTAAAATATTTTTCAAGTGTTTCTCAAATTGAAAGCTCAAAAATGTGTACTGTACGGCTGTCGCTGCACTCAAAATGCGTTAGTCGTATCACTGTTCCTCCTCAGTGCTGTTTAAAGGCAGTATCAGGTGGATACTTTTAAAGTAGTTTCCATTGTTCTAGGCAGCATTAGCAACTCAAATAGTCTTGCCCTTCCATTTGGCAGATGTCCACCTGCAGTGTTCTTACAGGCACCATCTTAACCACTTCGATCTTTGAGTAATTACCTATCTGCCAGAACAACTCTGTAGGATGCCAGTTCACGATATCGGTGCAGCTTAGGTTTATCCCTGTTACAATCGACAATAGGGGCAGACGGGGAAACTAAACTAAACTGTTATCATGTTGGAGCTGAACTTTTGTCTCTAAGCCACATCAAGTGACCCTTGAATTGCATAATAGGCTTTCTGAGAACTTATCCCATGCCTGGTAGCACTATGCTAAGTTGTAGTGCTTTGCATAATAACATATGAATTGTGTCACACATCACAAGCGTGCTGGAAATAAGCTGCTCTGTAATCTCTGGGCTACTTTGTAGTAAGGTGTTTAACTCCTCGAGTTGATACAGCACCCCAGGCTGTGTCCTTTTTTACTTCTTTCCACATTTGTTCCTCGGGGTTGATAGCAGGATGTAGATACTAGCACCCAGATGAGCTGTGGCCCAGTGCTACATTCAGTTCTGGAGTTAGAAGGCATGAAACACAAAGCATCGTTCATCAACAGCTTGTTGATGTTACACACCTGAGGAGGGCACGAAGGGAAAGAAAGGCTAACTGTGCTTCTGTTTCTACAAAAGACTGACTGTTAATTTTGCTGACCAAACATTTGTCAAACTGCCTCGTCACTCCAGTGCTTCACCGAAATGAAGAGACTCCCCAAGGAATATCTTACGTGTTCAGAGAACGTAGGTGGAGATACATGTACTCTGCAGACAGCTTTGCAGGTGGAGAAAGTTACTATCTCCCAGTAAAATGATTTGGGTTAATTTAGCTGATTTAAAAGTAGACGTTTGTTATTTTGTCCCATACTGAGCTGGGGTAGGGAGTGCTCACACAAATGGTTCTGTTGGCAGTCCTGAAGGAAACTGGCACAGAGGATGGTTATGCATTTTTATCAGCTCAGCTGGGTCTGGAAGAGGGCATCTGCCTGAAATGAGCTGTGGCATTGAAAATATTTATAGTTTGGAGAGTTTTGTGATCAAGCATTTGAGCTGCAGCTCTGGGCTGTGTTTTCCATGCTGTCAATTTGTTCATTCTGACCTTCCAAGAATTAAGAACCGATAAAGTAATTGCTTCTGGCATCTTAATTATGCAGATGCTCAAACTGAGTTAAAAACTATACTTCAACACAGATGTAGTACAATTCTTTAATTTGTTGTGCATAAAATCCCGTCACCTCTTCTACAACACATGCTTGTGCTGCTATTAAGCAGTTGTGGAAAAAAAAAAAAAACATATTCAATAATAAAGGAACAAGTATGCAACTTACCAGTGCAACTTTTTTGTTTGCAGTTTGTTGAGGAGTTAAAGGATGCAAGCTTTGACAGTAATTTCAGGGAAATGTACTGAGCTTGATAGCTTGACCTAGATTCCATATGAAAATGGAGTGTGGCACTATTTCCCTTCTTCTGTCCCCTCTTCTGTGGAGAAACTTCAAAGTCCAGAGTTAAGGAGGAAACCTGCTTTTTTTCTTTCTTCTTTTTTTATTTTTCCTCCCCCTTCAAGCACTGTGCTTGTGTACAGCTTGTATTCTAAACACTAAGGTTTGGATAAACAGCCACTCCTGAGACAAATTGCAGCTGTAAACTAATGAGCTACATTCTAGGACAAATTTTACTACTTTCAGCATAATCCTGTCCTGAAGTTCAAAAATCCCAGGTATTTCTCAAACACTAGTATTATACGCCTTGCTTTGATTTAAAAAGGAAGCAAAGTTCCTAGCTCTCTGTTAATTCTGTGTTGCAGGAGTAGACATTTTAATTAAACTATTAATTATGATTAAAATTCTGATAACTACATTTTCTTTTGTTTAAAAAAAAAGGGGGGGGGGGAAGCAGCCTGTGCTATGATGGTTAGTAAATGTTCTCATTCAGCTTAGTACGTTTGGCTATTTATTTTATATTAATCTTCATTCATTTTTTGGAACACTTGAAAAAGCTGCTGAAAATAGCACGATGATACTCTTTAAAAATACTGTAAATAGAGACTTCTTTTATGAAAAGTGGCAGAATCCCCTATTGCCAATAGACAATAATATAACTTCTGGAAACAGGCTAGGGATTACAACCTACTCTTTTCTTCACAAAATCTTCCACAGGAAGTAAGACTTTTTCTTCAAATCTTGCATGGTAGAGTTTAGACTCCTGAGAGTGACTTATGTGCATTTAAAATACTGATAACTTCCAAATAGCTGTATTCAATACGTACAAGGACAAGACTAATAACTAACAGCACCGGTATATTTGTGTGCGTGTTGTTAATGCTGTGATTATGGTGCAAAGGTGTTTCTGATTATGAAGCGTCCTACTTAAGAGTTCTCATCTTTCAGATACTATCCGTGATTCGGTAGAGCTTTTCTGGCACACTTTTTTTTTTTTTTTTTTTTTTTTTATTCCTACTTAAAAAGGGGGAATGCAGATGGTAGCTACACAGCATTAGATGCCTCTTGCAGCAGTGTTAAACCCATGGCTAGAGAACAAGGTTACACATTTTGGACCTGTGCCCATTGCATTGTTCTAACTTCTAAGAATACATGCGGACTCAAAAGGGCAGGAATGGCCCTGGCCTGTGTGCTGGCAAAAACCCCGTCGGGGCCACTGTAAATAGGTAATTCTCTTTAAGTGCTTGTTAACATGCAGAGTTTATCGACAGTGTGCATGCAGGCTGTGTACTTGAGGCTGGTGTCTTTGGGAAAAAAAGTGTTTAGTACCCAAGTATGGACAAGGCAACTCTGATTGCTGCGACTTTATATAGGACAAGGGCAGTATAAAATAAAGCAAAGCCACGAGCTGCCAGTTCATATGAACCTGTAGCTGTTAGGCCTCAGATACTCAGCTGCGACCTCTTCTTACACAAGTTTTCTCTTTGAGAACTGGAATCTACTTAAACGCACTAGGAATTCTTTCTGAAACTTTCCTTTATAGGATTTTTCATTTAACGCCCGTATTTCTAAAACCTGAACTTGGCAGATTTATGATGGGTCATGTATTAATTTGGTGCCTGAAAGGAGAAATCTGCTGCTGCAGGACTCGCGGGCCAATCTGAATATGAAATGCCTATAGATTTTCTAGCGAGTGGGACAATAAAGTAAGTATTTGAGAAGTGGATGTCATATTGTCTTTAAAGATTCATAAACAGATGGGAGAATCAGAGGAAAATGTGGATCTCAGTTACTTTAAGACCCTACTTTCTATTTACGCCCCCCCCCCCCCCCCCAATCTAATAAATTCCTTCTGTTTGAGTGTTTTGCCAACCTGTCATTGTCTACGTGGTTGGATGTAGCATAAAGAAGAGATGATTGTCTTCCACAGAGGTATCTGGATGCAGTTGAGGATGTCTTTGGAAACACCCTGCCTTCAGCACAGCACATAAAGGTGTGAATGGCAGTACCGCCTCGTGACTGTGATCTCTTTTTCAGGACAGTGTCCACATTCCACGCCTTGGTGGTTGGTGGGTTTTGCCTGTATATTTTGTTGTACGACGACGCTGTTAATGCTGACCGTCTCTGGTAAGGAATGTTACATATATGTCTTTTTTACACAATAAAATAGCATAATTGAGAAGGAACAAAATAATCCTGCAGTGTATTAATTACTGAAATAATTGTTTAATTTCCAATTAAAATATGCAGTTGTGACTTGTCCATTTCTGTCTGTACTATTTGATAATCCCAAATTATTCTGTCAGTATTAATGTCATAGTGCGTAGTGTCTCTGTGAAGTGGAATAGATGAAATACAAGCAATTGATTTGAAATAGCCTATTAAATTACTAAAGCACAGAACCACGAGGGTAACTGGAAGCTGGTGTGACTGAAACTATGCTATTTACTATAATAATTTTAAAGTGAAAATGAAATGCTGTTGCAGGTCGGGGGGGGGGAGGAAAAAGCAGCAGAGGGGCCTATTTTATGGATAAAATATATATGTCTACATTGATAAATCAAGATGTTTATATTTCTGCCTCCCATAAAGCTTCTATCAATCTTTGTTTTAAAAAAGTATGGAAGTTTCAAGTGCTGTCTTCACAAGCGATAGGAATATTTAATAAATGGACTATTAATATTTTCTCTAGTTAAGAAAATATTCCATTTTAAGCTTATCTTTTCCTGATTTCTAGTTATATTGTTTTCTTTCACCCTTTTTTTTGAGGGAGGAGGAACAAGATGCCTTTGTTTTAGTCTAGTTAATTACAGATTGCTATTGGTGTTTTGACATTTCACTCGTTATCCTCTGGAACTCTTCCCCTACAGAAGGAAGAGGCCGTATTTTTCTTGAAGACTAACTAACTACTTTAAATTGAATTTCATGTTTCTATCATAGATTGTTGTTTTAACCTTGTCAAAGGGCCACACTGTGAGTCAGTTTAACCTTACATAAATTTAACATCTGATGCTTGTTGGGTGCTTGAAGCGCTCTGCCACTGACTTGTTATGTGGCTTTAATAAATGTAACGCTAATTCATAACACAAATTTAGGCAGCATTGGCCTCTTCTGTATGTAGTGGTGAATGATTAAATTCTTGGCTGTTCTGGATTTTTTTTTTTTTTTCATTGTATTCCTGTATCTTTAGCAACACCAAATACAGTCTGAATATCTTACGAGATCTGTTAACCGTGTTGAAAAGGAGCATGTTATTATAACTCTCCCTGTGTGTTGTGGTAAGCTTTATCAGATAGAAACTTTTATCCTGGTTTGTTTGAGTAGACCTTGTTCTAAACAGTACAAAAGAAGTAATGAATGGCAGAAATAAAAGCCTCTTGACGATGATAAATAAATTGAGTCTTCACAATTTACTAAATTTTCCTGGTATAATTCCAGAAAAAAATAAAATTAAGCAGAAATTGAGCCACTTTTTTGTTCTTAGTGTGTTTGAGAAAAGCTATGTTAGATATTTTTGTACACTGCATTGAAAACTTAATCTTGCTTATGGAGTCTTAGCATCCAAGATTATGTAAAAACATTAAATCTTAAAAGACAAAATCCATCTGCCTTTGGGGGGATTTTTTTCTGTATTTCTGCTATTGCTTCTAAATAGTTCCTTCTGTTCGGATACATTTACAATGATTGCTATCGGTGGTTTTATTTACATTTGGTAGAGTAAGGAAAACTTTATATATATATTTAAAAATCTAGTAGGAGTATATCTAATCTGTGTGTTTTAAATCAAAACCAAGTTATATGGGAAATGCCAGACGGACTGTTGCAAGGCTACTCAGTCTGGAAATCTAATGCCCTTCTCAAATGTAGGCATAAGCCGTGGGACTTGGTCGTTTACAGATATGAAGGATGCGCACGTCTTTTACTAACAATGCAAGAAACATTTGTGAATCTAGGTTCAGTAGTTTGTAAGTAAATGTCCAGGAATCCTTCATGCAGCTTTCTTGCACTCTTCTAGCCCAGGTAGCCTGAAAACATTACACAGATGCTCCAATTTTAGACTACTGGGAAGGCTTTGCTACCGACACTCTTCCCCTCTAGTTACTGCCACCATCCTTGTGCAGTCATTGACTGTATGACAGTATCCAACCAGTTCTTTTCTATGGAATTTAAAGATACCTATAATGGAAAATCACAAGTTCTGAGCCTCTATGTATGTCAGCCTAACTTCTGGGTTCACGTGAAGCTTAAATGCATGGTAATGATGGTACCCATATGTCTTGAAAGGGATCAGGACTCCTGCTAAGGGTTCGGATTCAGTGGAGAGTACTGTCAGGTAATGCCTGAAACTAGATACAATAGATCCTAACAAAGGATAATAACGATTGGAACACTGATAAGTTACAGGGAAGCATTGGCGTTCTGTACATACACCTTTTTTGATGGTCTAGGACTTCTCCTAACACTTTGCCTTTTATTCTATATGTAATACCGACTAGCTAACATAGATGGTGTAGAAATTGTTTCTGAGGTGGTGAGAATAACATGGTAGAAGATGTGGAGGTGGTAGAGATCAGCTAAGGAGAGGGAGAAGATGCAAATAAGTGAATTAAGTTGTAGCTTCTTTTTTTTCTTTCTTCTTTCTTTTTATGAAGAGAGCAGGCTTTTTCATATGGTTGTCCACTTCACAGTCATTACACTTCTTGAAGTCTGATGTTTGATTGCCATTTTATTTTTATATACTATGACTCTGTATCTGCAAAATATCTGCAAAGAAGTTCAAAGAAAGTCGGTCATGTGGACTTTTGTTTGTTATATCTGCCTGCGCATGTTCGTGTCCTTAGCAATCATGAAGGAGATAGCTCTTCCCTTTTGCTTATTCAAGTCAGTCCCTGTTTGTCACTCCTGGCTCTTGCTTGCATCAAAACTAGGCTGCAAACATCAGGGCTCCTAAGCTCCATTGCACTTCCCATTCAGTGAGACAGATCAGGAAATCTAGAAGGTTTTAGACTAAATTCTAAGTTAAGTTTTCCATTAATTGAGAATAACTTGAGATTCTAACATGGCCTCTTCTTGAAGGAAGGTGCCAGATGGGCAGTGCAGCCATAGGTGTTGTGGAAGTGTTGGGTTAGTAAGTCTAGAGAAGGTTTATCGCAAGGTGACCATTCTCATGGAAAGAACGAAGGGAATTGAATATGTCCCTGTCTCATCCAGTTAAGTCATGTTTACCAACATCAAGGAACCAACTTCATATACTCAGTCCTTTTCACCTTCTCTGGAGAAGAATATGGAAGTTCTTGAGTGCTGGCTCAATCTCGGTGACGATGTGTTGGGAGCACTTACAAGTTTGGTTATGATGTTGCCGCTGCCGCAGCTGGGAGCTCTAATGGGAAGGCTGGAACTATTTAAAGAGTGTCTGCTAAAGCTGTGAGAACACATCTGTCTATGCTCTGTGTCTGGTTGTGACTTTCAGAAGAGCTACACCTGAAGAGGCACTCAGCCCACAACCTATGTAGCTCATGAAACCAGGTTTTGAAGCCGTGGAAAAAATGTTCCTGTCTCATGGAGAGAGTTAAGAGAGCCTCTATGGCCGATCTTAGGAGATGGAGTAAGCTCCAGGCTCTCCTGGTCATGTTTTTCCTCACCTAACAGCAGAATTCTGGTTGAGTCCTTCTATTCTCCTGTAAGCTACCCTCTCACTCAGGGAAGCAGTTTTAGATGCTAAGAAAGCCTTAAAATTTAGTGAACAGATTGTAATAATATGGGAAATCTCTCCCACTGCTTCATTCCAATAGGATTAAAAAATAATAGCTAAGTAATAGCATTTTACTGCTTTCTAGCTGAGGCAGACTTTGTGATGGAGGTGGCTGTAAGCACAGTTATGTTCCTTTTTTCTCAGAAGGTTTTAAACAAAGATTGCTTTCACATCTCGTCTTGAGCAGTCTGCATTTTGGAAATCTGTAGACCTGCCACTTGAAGCTCAATTCATACTTACACAAAACATGACTAGATACTTACACAAAACGTATCTTGACTACATGCACAACTCAGTTAAAAAAAAAAAAAAAAGAAGTTATAATCTTTAAGGTGAAGAAAAGAGATTTGCTTACCAAACTCCTCAAAGTAGGAATGCACAGAGGACAGTGGAGGGAAGAACAAATGTTACTTGCTGTGATGTGGATGCTTCCCTTTTGTGAGCTGTATTCACAAGTTTGGGTTTGGTGAACATCCTAGAGGAGCTGAAGCTGTGCATGTGCTACTAAGAGCCTTGCCTGCTGAAAGTTTGGCACCAAAAGGGAAGGGACAGAAGGTGTGAAAATACCCTGAAAAGCATTTCTCCTCGAAGGTTCCTTGGCTCCAAAGAACTGGCAAATAATTCCTTTCATGTCTCCTTCTACTCTGTTTATCCCTGTAAGCATCCATCCTCTTAGGAATATGAAAAGCACCAGCTGAGCGAGATATTTTTGTCATCCTTAACGAAGTTTTAACACTGGTGGAAGAACAAAAATGGAGGCATAGGGTGTCAGTTAGAGTTCTGAGACATGCTGCCTGGGCTGTTCTCCTTTATCCTCTGTTTCCAGAGAAGCCAGCTCAGGGTATTTGCTGTGTTTCAGTTCTAGTCTCTAGCAAGGCTCTTGGGGCAGCCTCTACCCCAAGGCTGGGGGGAATCCTGACTGGGGTAGTTAGCAGATGTCTTCTATCTGGGTGGAAAAGGAATCCATTTTCATGATTAGGACCTTTCTTAACCAAATCTCATAACATCTTACTGATGGGCCAAGAATCAGGTGACCTGACGGATGTTACGTGTTTGATATGTGTATGTGCTTTAAGAATTACCTTGTTACAAAAGCTATAACTGTGTTATTTTTGGTATGTTTACAGGGGTGACCCTTCAATTGTGAAACTGAATATTGCTATTACCGCAGGCTACCTCATTTCTGGTAATTATGCAACGTGCATATAACACACGCAACCTGTATATTTATATTGAGTCACTATGCCTATATATTTATACCGGGCCACTACGCTGGAGATGCGGTATGTGTATACAATACAGTTTCTACTGTGGCTTTTAAAAAGGCCGATGGAGTTGTGGGTTGTGGTGAAATCAGAGGATCTTGCCAGTGGATGTGAAAGTTGGAATGATACCTCCCCAAGCACGGAGGAAGTGCCGCTGTGTGGCTCTATGATGGTTTGATACACAACCACCAACTCCAGCTTGGTTTTTGTCCTTCAGCCAATTGGGAAGGTGTTAAAGCAGCACCCTTCACTCCCTTCAGGGTGTCTACAGCTCGTGGCTCTTTTATCATATGTTTCTTCCTGTGGCCTCAGAATGCTGGCAGAAGAATTGTACTAACCCTCAATACAAGCTGAAGCAAACAATGCCGTAAGATTCTGCCCACCCACCTTTTACTCTCACTTTAAGCCAAAATTTAGTTATATATAACCCATGGAAATTTTAAATTATTTTCTTGGTATTGCATTTACCCCGACATATATTTTGTGTTCTTAATTATTTGCTGTCAACTAAAATTGGTGTGGGAATTTTGCTACCAAAGACTTTGGAGCTTTCTTTTACAGTGTGTGGGGATAGTGCAAAACCTTGTTGTGGCTTGGACTGTTTTCAGGGAAAACTTCTCATGTTAGGATGGAGCCTCTGGACAGAGACTTGTCCATGGACTTGATTATTTCTCAGTTTAGATTTCTCACCCTGGTGGAACTGATAATCTGGGATCAGCACACCCAGTTAAACTATGGGTCAATATAAGTGTCCGTTTTTTTCCATAAGAAGAACGTCAGCTCCCATGTTTAAATTCATTGGTATCTATTTTTGAATAATTATGCATTAGACTTTCATTATGAATTAATGAATGCCTTTGAACAGAGACCTGAACCTGGCCACTCATTCTCTCTCGCTTCCTTATATAGTTAATGTTTAATTATTAATAGGAAGTGGAGTGGCTATGTCAGATGATATAGAGTCCTGCCTCAGGATAGCTAATATAAAAGAGATCAAGGCACTTGCTGGAGATAAAAAAAGGCACAGGGGTAAAGTCTTTGATTTGGAACTTGGTCACTAATATTTCAGTCCAGAGTACTCATTTGGAGAAAGTCGGGGCAGAAATTGCTTGTTCCAGTATAGAAAAGAAAATAATCTGAAATCTCAGACCATCATGGGATAAGAAAGAACTTTTCTGTCAAAGCTTTCCTTACAACATTAACTCAGGTCCACTATGGCACTTTTGCAGTAATTGGAAAGTTGTAATTAAATAAAGCAAAGATGCTTCTCGTTCCCAGTGCCCTTTGCAAAATATTTTTGGCAAATGGTTCCCTGTTTGCTTATATAACTACTTTTTGATTCAGAAGCTCCCCATAATAGTTCCCTGCATTTATTGCATGTATTTGTATATTGGCTACATCCCCTGTAGCCCCCACCTTTTTTTTTTTTGTTTGTTTTGTTTTGTTTTGGTCACTTGTTCCAGATTTTTGGGTTCATAAGTGAAAAGTCTTGCTATTGAGATTCTGGATCCACAGTTTCCTTCCAAAATATTTCAGCTAAAGCTATTGCCTTTGTACTTATTGATGTGGAAAGTAATGATTTATGGCGACTGTTGGAAGAATACTGTTGCTTCATGCTTTGACTACAGTAAAGTCTTTAGGATAAAGATGTTCTCTTCGGAGATGATTAACTCAGAGAGTTTCTGCTGATGCCATATGTTGGCATTTATACCTCTAAAACTTAGAGAAACACTGTTCTGAGGTCAACAGTAGTGTAATTAATTGTTCTTTATTTCTTTTCTCTTGTAGATTTGTTGCTTATTATTTACTACTGGAAGGCAATCGGTGACAAATTTTTTGTAATACATCACCTGGCAGCTCTGTATGCTTACTATTTTGTACTGGTGAGTGCTGTATTTTCCAGTAACATAACAAGCAGATGAGATTGAAGACAATGCTTTGATAGATCTCACTTGCTTAGTGTTTAAAAAAATTCTTCCCTGGTCAGCGTATTAGCTTTGTGAAAGGCATATTTATGTTTTCAATCATCATCACTTTCTAAATGGTTTTATCAGTCATATCTTTCAACAAAAATGTGTAACTTACTTAACCACTGAAATTAAAACTCTTCTCAGTTTTTGCTGTAGAGCGACTTTGACAGAGGGGCTTTTCACATGGTTATAGAGAAGGGGTTCAAGGAAAACCACAAGTGTGAATATTTTGTTGGAAAATTACAAGGTAGTGGTTTCAAGTGGTTATGTTCTGCTTGTGATTGTATTTGCGAGGCCGTAGGTCAGTGATCCCTAACTCTGGTGAACGTACTACAATCAGCTGGGTGTGGTTTTTCTGGGGTGTTTTTTTTTCCCCTATTTTATTTTATTTTTTAAATCTGTTATGACATAAACTGATCCTTTGAGACTTCTTGTTTAAGGTTACTTTGGTGGGGAAACAATGGACGATTAACTGTATATATCTAGAAATATCTGTGGTGTACATACATTGAAGGGAGAAGGGGAAGAGAAGGATATTATTGTAGAAAAAGACTGATTTAGTTACTCTTTGCTGCTGCTGGAATTTCTCAGAAATGCCCATGTGACTTGGTAGAAATCCCATTGACCTCCTCCAGAACAACGCTCCTGAATTTCTTCTGAAAAGCTCATTCTGTAAATAAAGACATCTTATAAAATACACATTTCTTATTATCACATTTCTTTCCCTGCCTGCTGTGTGAATCCCAGGCTTACGACGTTAAAAGTGTTGAGATGCCAGATTACTGTCAGATTTCCCATGTAACGGTTTAACGGGGATGAACTGACAAGTTAAATACTCTGTTTTGGGTTGAAGATAATTAGATCTACTAATATTATCACAGATGAAAGTGAACTAGAGCTGAATGTTAGAGAAATGAAAATACTGCTACCAAGGCTAATCCCTGATGCAGAAAATTCATTAGTTGTTTCTGGAGTAAATAGAAAGTGTCGTGTTAGTGTGAACTTCTTTTAAAGCAGTTCTGATTACTTGGATCTAGCTCTGCCCTCGGATGTCTGCGTGTTACGCTCAGGCTCTTCAGAGAAAGTTACTCATAAGTATCTTATTTCAAAAATTGCTCTTGAAGAGAGGAGAGAATTTGATTAAGAACACAGATTTTCTGTTTGGTGTAGCGGGAACTGAGATGAAATGCTTGAAGCAGTGGGTATTAGCACGCTCGGCAGGGGAAGGAGGAATGATGGCACACACTCCCTAGGTTGCTCAGGAGACCTATGGAATTTTTTTTTAAAAAAATCTTTTTATCTCTACATCTGCGAACTGCTGCTTACCCAGCCATGGTGTAATGGGATACGATCTCCAGCACAACCAAATGACAAGGCAGAGAACATGCTGTACTTTGTCACTTGGAGGAAAGCGTGGTGTTACAAGGTGTATCCGTGTAGATGTACCACGCCTCTGTATCTGGGTACCAGCAAGGAGAAGATGCGCTCTTCTGCCAGCCCGCAGGACACGGCAGATGGTGGAAAGGGTTTCCCCTGCACTGGTGGGGAGAGAAAAAAGGGCTCTATGTGCCCTTTCTGCTGCCAAATAAGAGCTGGGAATTCATCTTCACTTTGGTAAATTATGTTCCTAAAACAATGCAGGGACATTTTCTCTTTAGCTTACCGTGTTTCTGTTTGGGCTTGTTTTAAACATTGAAAAATCCAAAATATTTTATAATTCCCTTAGACAGTAGTAGTATCATTATAATTGCAACCTGTGACTACTTGTGCCAGTCTTCTCTAGCTAGCTTTCCATCGCCACCTAACTGTAAGTCTTTTAAAGATTTATTTAAAGTAAGAAACTACTGGTTCAATCCCATCCCTGGGGGTATTTAAAAGCCGGGCAGACGAGGTGCTTGAGGACAGGGTTTAGTGGTGGGATGGTAGGGCTAGGGGAACGGGTGGGCTTGCTGATCTTAAAGGGCTTTTCCAACCTAAACGATTCTATGATTCTATGATTTTGTAGTAAACCTCATTTTGAAATTGTAAGGAAGTCTGCCACAGCTGGCAAACTCGCTTACTGTCAGTTTCAATAAAGAAGTTGAGGTGCTGGATCGTTCTGTATATGCTTGAAAACTTTAATCAAGATTTCACATGTATGGTGTTGATCTTTATATGTCTGTTTTGTTTTGCTAACCAGAGCAAAGGTCTGTTGGCTTATTTTGGAAACTTCCGTCTGCTTGCAGAGTTCTCCACTCCTTTCGTTAATCAGCGGTAAGTGAATTTTTGCGTAGTTTTTAAAATTTTAATCTGTGTTATTATTTCTGTCACTTAGGAAGGTTTTTTTTTTTGCTGTTGTGTGTCTGCTGAAAGGGAATTTATACATATTGAACTCAGGATTACTATGTGGAAACCTTTTTTTGCTATGAAAACTTTTTGCTGCCTTAGCTGCAACTGTATAATTAATGTATGCACCCCTGATTTCCTTTTTAGAGTAGGCCAGCCTTCATATGAAATGCCAAATTTTTATGAAACTACTGAACAAAAAAGTTCACAAATATAATATTGTTTATTAGCCTTTGTATGTCCATTTAATTATTACAATAAAGCTATAATTTTCAATAGGAATTTTTATTTTTTAGTATCACGGACCAGAAAAAAAAAGCACGATAACTGTCATCAGAATCCTAGAATGGAATTGCATTGCCCTAGACAATTTGAAGTTTATTTTGCAATACTGCATAGATATAGATCAATATTAATATATGCATACAAATATGAATAATATAAGTGTATATTCTTTATTTACTTTCAAAAATAGTTCTGGGAATTATTTTGAGCATTTAAATTAGAAAAATAGTAAAGCACCTAAATATATCTGGAATGGTTAATCTTCACGCTCGTGATCAGAGATGAAAGTGGCAGAAGGCTCTTGTGCAGAGGTCGAGGCCAGTTGGAGCCTGCTGTGGCTTCTGGTTATAGGGCTGCTACTAGAATTGCTGCTGTGAGTGCCGGAAAAGGAGCGTGATAATGCTGTGTACCGCAGGTAGGGGAAAGCGGTTGATGGAGTTTCCTGGTGCCCTGGGGGGGGGTGGCCAATCTCCTTACTCTGTAGCCACCGTGACCCAGCCGGGGACAGGGATTTGCCCCAGGAAGAGGGGACGAGGGGAAACAGCCTCAAGTTGTGCCAGGGCAGGTTTAGGTTGGACATTAGGAAAAATTTTTTCACTGAAAGGGTTGTCAAGCACTGGAAGGGGCTGCCCAGGGAAGGGGTCGAGTCCCCATCCCTGGAGGTATTTAAAAGCCGGGCAGACGAGGCGCTTAGGGCCAGGGTTTAGTGGTGGGATGGCAGGGTTAGGGGAGCGGTTGGGCTTGATGATGATAAAGGTCTTTTCCAACCTAAATGATTCTATGATTCTATGGTTCATGCTTTCATTTGCTGTTACTGTGTAGGGTGGTGACCATATCTCACTGTCCAAAGGGTTTGGCAGCTGAATGAAATCCTTAAACACCTTTTGTGCCTGCAGGGAGCCAGCACTGAGGCCGTGATGAGCAATGCATGGCACACAGTTCCCGAGAGAGGCATGTGCCCCAGCTGACACAGCCCATGGGCTCATAGGCTGGCAGCCCCATTGCCCCACCACGGTGCAAAGGCATCTCTGCAGCCAGATCGCTGTGGGGTTTCCACCACCTCTGCTGCTGGGGTGCATGTGGCTCCCTTTGCCCCTGCAAAGTGGTTGTAATCCCCACGGTTGCATCTCTGCAAGCCCCACTGCCTGTGCACGCCTTGGTGGGATGGCAGGGTTAGGGGAACGGCTGGGCTTGATGATCTTAAAGGTCTTTTCCAGCCTAAATGATTCTATGATTCTAAGACTTCAGCCTCGGGAGAGGGGCTTTGGTGTAGGGCCGTGCTGCAATCCTCTCGTCTTCCTCCTTTTTTGCACTGTAGGATTAGATCTTTCAGCATATCGGATGCCTACTCCTTACCCATACTTTTTGGGGGGTGTTTCTACTTTACTGATCCTACATGTGGGGCAGCCATTTTCTTTTCCGGATGTCTGATAGAGAAAGGGTAAGGTTTGTAAGGCAAATAGGAACTGTAATCCTGGAAACAGGGTACCTGAGAATTACCCATTACTGCGTTGTGCCTGTGAACTCCAAAGTATTTTATGAGACTGTAGCATTCCTCAGGTCTCTAAGAATAAAAAAGATTATGCTGACATCCCTTTTGAACATTAGCTTGGCAAATTCAGCTTACAGGATGGCAGGGTGGGATGATGGAGCTCTCCAGAGGCTGCTTTCCTTTGCCCAAGAGCAGTTGAGTAGGAGATTATAGTCTAACCTAGTCCGTGCTCATGTGCACAGAGAAACCGAGGAGGAAATAAATGCCCCTTTAGACTTGTTTTAGCAATACAAGGAAGAGGAGAGTAAGAAAATGAAAAAGGTGGGATTATATTCTAGGTTTCTATACTGAAATTCATGCCCTAGTGAGTGGCTGTTCTCTCAACTGACTTCTACCAAGATAGGAATTCATCCTGGGTTTAAGCGGTTCCTGAACTGATGCTTACCTTTCAGACTGTGGCGTTAGGAAGCATCGCGGTACATCTGGCTATTAAAAGTGATGTATGTTACACTTTTAAAATGCCTGTGGTGAGATCATGTGTCTGTGAATACTCACATTTCCTGCTTTCTCAGAAAAACTGTAGGAGTCAATCAAGTCCCTTGCACTAAGGGATGTCATCTCATTAGTGCATGAATGTTGGGTTTTTTCATTAAATTTGAAGAGAACCAGACCCTTAGGTCAGTAAGCAGTGGATAACAATAACGACTTGTGTTATGTTTCTTGTTTGCATTCTTGGTATTACCAAAACAGCTATTATTAAAATAGAAAACGATATTCTAATCTCAGAACTGTATTTTCTTTGTATTTCCTGTCTGTGTTAGGGATAACCTCTAATTGGAGGTTGTCTCCATGCCAAGCATTCAGATCTTTTAATGTTAGTATCAGCATCTATGTAACTTACAATGAACTGTGGTGGGTGAAGTTGTAATGATAACTATGATTTACTGACTTCTAGTTTTTTGAATTTGCTGGGAGAGGGAAGTTGCTAAGCGGATGTCCAGTTACCCTTTTTTCTAACAGTTACCTATATTGGCACAGCACAGTATATTTTAAAACCTATTTTTTATATTACTTTTGGAATCTTCATTGTATATATCAGTGAAAGTACAGGCTCTGATTGTTAGCCTGACCAAATACATTGGGTCTCTCTTCATGATCCCAGTAGGTGTTTCTGTGGTGAGGTATCCTGCTCCCAGGCTGGACTGACACCTGCAGTGCCTGGCTTCTAATTGTCTCAGTTGCACTCTCAATGAATGCCCGGAGTATTTCAGTTAGAGCTGGATGTCTGGCAAATCTTTTTAGTATATCTGTAATTACCTAGGTTGTAATCTGTAGGTAATTAAATTAAAAATTAGTTTTAAAACCAGCTTTAGAACTGTTATTTTGTTAAATAGTTTTATCCTCATATCTTCTTGAAAATAAATTGATTATTGCACTTCCCTCCCCAGCCCCCATCATGAATGCAGTGATTTAAGTAATTTTCCTCTGGTTGGTCCTGTCTTTAACCTGCTATTGTTGCACAAGTTTTCCTTGTGTTTATTCTCGTTTATGTGTGAATGATAAAGAATTAGAGGAGCTTGTTGTTCCTTTTTCTAGGAATTCAACCTGCAGATTCTGTGTGCTAGGCAATAGATAAGTTATGCCCGTCTACTAAGGAATTAATATGCATGAATTTTTTTTAAAGACCACTTACGACCCAGTAGTGTGTGTGTGTGTGGGGGGGGGGTTAGATTTATCTTTTTCATTGCATAACATACCTGGCTGTGACATGATCTGGTGCCATTTACGATGTTTGGTTCTGAAGTTCTGGTTTTGGGCTGAACAGAGCAGCTAGAAAATCCTAAATCTGAGAAACTGGAAATTACAGCTCTATCTAGCTTACCATAGCCAAATGCAATACTAGAATTGCTTTCAAAACAGGTAGAATTTTAGTTGCCCATTGATGCAAACTATAGTAACAAGAAGTAAATTTGTATTTATCATTTTGAAAGGGAACTTGAATTGTAGTGTGACACTTACAGTGACGGTCATCACTGAAATGCACACTGGTTGTCAACTGGTTTACAGTTCAAATCAGGATTTTCTACACGTTATTTTGCAGTGTACTGGGTATCATCACACACTGCTTCAGTGGGGAAAAAAAAAATGCAGCCACACAGAAGAATTTGCAACTAAGCCAAGACAAAGTGCAATAATTTAGAAATGGGTAGAAGCAATTAATAATTTAAATGATTAATTAAAAAACCCCATGAAATAAAATCCTTTTAAAATGAGATGGCTTCAAGTCTGCCTGGTATCTGTGAACACTTCTTTTGCAGGTGGTTTTTTGAAGTACTGGGATATCCCAAATCTTCAAAGGCCAACATCATCAATGGTGTGCTGATGACAGTTGTGTTCTTCGTGGTGAGGATTGCCGTCATGCCTGTATATTACAGCCACGTAATTTCTTCATTTGGAACAGAGGCTTTCCAGAGATTAGGATTTGCAGCCCAGAGTGCCTGGATTATCTCAAGTGTTGTCTTGGATGTTATGAACGTGATGTGGATGGTCAAAATTGCAAAAGGATGCTACAAAGTCATTCGTCTTATCGGACAGGAGGAAGCCAAAACTCACAGAAATGGAAAATCTGACTAGAAATCATACGCATAAAATGAAATTTCTGCTACGAAAAATAATTTGGGTTCACTGAAACAGTGCACATTTCTGCCATGGAATGCTCCTCTTAAGGAAACAAGGTATTACCTCTGTAAATTTTTCTTCCCCTAGCCACACTGCCTGCACACCCAGGGCCACGCTTTACGGATCCTGCCCGGTGAGGAATAAAAGCAAAAGCTCACACAAATGAGTTCCACGTGTCTGTTCCAAGCTACTGAAATTAGAAAGGAGCAGACTGGTTACTTGCTTGTTATCCACCAGTGTGTTTGAAGTGTTTCACTCAGGTTTCTCGGATTAAGGTGTTTTGTCAGTCCAGTGTGTACTGACATCTCTCTTTTTTTAGGAAACAAGAAAACTCCCCAAACTCCTGATATGGTGCAATTTTCCTGGCACGTTTCTATGTTTTCTTCTAGGAATAGCAATCAAGATTTCATTCTTGACAACTTTTTAATTTTTGCAAGAAAAGCTAAAAATTTAGCTTCGATTCTGTGAAGTCTTTTACTGCTTTTTGTTCTGACTTACACGAATGCAAACAGTTTTGGGAAATGTATGAAATAATCTTATCTAAAATGCTGTATTATAAGACTACAGAATATCTTAAAAATTGTTAAAATTCTCTGTTTTTGATGGGAAGGATTCACTTTTGCTGTGTTAGATTACATGCAATAATACATCTTCTAAATTGCCCGTGGAATTTTTTTCATAAGTTAGTATGTGTGGAAACAGCCTAATTCTTACTGGAGTGCTTTTTCTTTGCTGCTGCTACCTTTGAGAAGTGCTGCAACTCTCCTCAGAGTATTTTTTTAACCATTGGCTATTTGGATGCGAAGTTTAATAGGAAAGAGATAAAATTCTTCTGTGTATGTGATATGTAACTTACTGTAATATTTTTTTTCTTTCATCACACAAATGATCCGTTTGATATGAAGTGTTGAGGGTTTTCTGTCACATTTGCCTTGTTAATTGCATCAGAAGACTGAGGTGTTGACTAAAAACATTCTTGAATGAACTGTGCCAAACTCTGGTAAATCTGTAAGGTCATTCTGTAGAATGGCAGTTCACTTCTGTAGGCACAACTTTTTTTTTTTTTTTTTTTAAATTTTTTTATTTTAACCGGGTATTTGTCAATAGGTACTCTGTTCCCTCTTTGCAAACTTGAAGGTTTGGAGTCCATGGGAGAAGAATCTTCCTGTGGTGGTTTGACCTTGGCTGGGC
>NW_009269998.1:627722-636295 GCF_000687185.1 Egretta garzetta
GGCGGGGAGAAAATGGGATGGAAAAGAAAGAAAACTCGTGGGTCAAGACAAAGGCAGTTTAATAAAAAGCAAAAGCAAAGGCGGTGTACGGTAGCAAAAGGAAAACAAAGATTTTATTCTCTACTTCCCATTAGCTGGCGATGTCCAGCCACTTCCCAGGAAGCAGGGCTTCAGCATGCATAGCCGTTGCTCCACAGGACAAAATGTCATAAAAAACTAATGTGCCCCCTTCCTTTTCCTTTTCCCTTAGCTTTTATATCTGAGCCGATGTCCTATGGCATGGAATAGCCCTGTAGTCGGTTTGGGTCAGGTGTCTTGGCTCCATCCCCTCCCAAGATCTTGCCCCCTCCCAGCCCACGGGTGGTGGTGGGTGGGGAATGTTGGAGACCCAGCCGTGATGCTGTGAGCACTGCCCAGCAGTGGCCAGAACCCCGGTGGGTATCAGCACCTTGCCACACACCGATAGGCAGCACAGCACTGTGCAGCTCGACCCAATACACTTACCATCTAGGAAAAGTCTAGACTCTAACTTATAGTACAATTTGAGGAAATTCTGGTTTGGGTTTTATTTTTAATGATTTAGAGAGCTGTATTTGTGTGTAGTTTGGTTTTGTTTTGCTCATTTTAAACAGTATCTGAATTGGGACTGATTTAACTTCTGTTTTTTTTTTTCTCGGTGGTTTTCTGTTTGTTTTTTGACATTACTTGTTATTTGTTACACCTTCTGGTAAGGTGTGCTAAAAGCATCCACTCTCACTCTAGCGCACGTCCCAATTATTCTAGCAGACTGTTTTAAGCAATTTAAACAAAAAGATAAAATATTTACCCTGTGTAGGATAATTAGTTCTCCTCTTGCCCTGTTCCCTCTAACGAAGCTGGGTGACGCAAACTCTCCCCCCTGTCGTCGGAGGTGTGAGTGCCCCAGTAGGGTGCTCCCAGGCGAGGGATGCAGCATTCCCGTCCGGAAAGACCCCAAGGGGGGCTTTGTAGGCTGCAATACAACCCAAGGGGGACGCGATGGGCAGAGTTCCCCGGTTAAAATGATGTCAGGGAGTATGGTTTGGGCTAGCATAATACGCACTTTTGTAAGCCTAGTTGTCCTGTTTAACTGGGCAGGCGTGGCTCCAAAACCATTTCCTAATCCTGCCTTGTAAGGGAGGTATCAAGGATTGTTAATACTTCTGGTGTTTGGGGTTTTGTCTTTATTTTTTTGTTTTGGGTTTGTTGGGGTTTTTTTTTATTTTTATTTTATTTTTTGCATTTTGTGCTTTTTCACACTTCACAAACCTGCAGACAAAAGCTGTGTTTATGCCTTGGGAAAGTGAGCAATTAATCCGTTTAGCTGTGTGATCTGAGTGAGCGCAGTGCCTCGTTTGGGAACCAGTAAATCCGCAGTCTTTGTGAGTTGATCCTGTGACCCGCTTTGCTGAACGGGACAGATTCCCTTTTACACTGATTTGCAGAATCTGGTGTCTTTTAAAACAGGGGTTTCAGTGTATCTGATGCGAAACCCAGGCTGCGTACAAAGGCGCTGTGTTTGTATCACCTTTAGGATTTAAAGGTGTGAATGAAATCCCTTTGTCTTGCGCTTTTAAAGCCATTAGATGAGGGAATCCCTTTGTAATACGCTTGTTCCTTTCTAAAACAAATTTTACATTTGTAAATTCAAACATTTGGGAGAATAGGTTTGAAAGTAGAAGTCTGCCTTTGTTATTTGGGAAGTAAGATAAAAAAACTGATAAGGAGGATGATTTGGTGCAACTGTTAACGTGATAACTCAGGAAAACTTTTTGAAATTCATCCCTTCTTAGCATTAATCTTTAATATTTCAGTATTTGAAATTTTTCATTTTCAATAGAGAACACTAATTAAAACAGTCCGTTTCCTTCACTTCTAGATAGCCTTGTGTCTGATTGGGGGAATAAAAAAAGAAAGTCAAGCTATAACAAAATTAAGTTAAAAGTAGATGGAAAAAACCACCCCTGCACAATACACATTGGGCAACAATCCAGAATAGAAGGGCAGGGGGATCATTTATTTTAAAACATAGTATTTTTGGATTGCTGTACAAAATTAGCATAATTAAAGCAATGTTTTGCCATGCATTAGGTTTCAGTTTTCTAATTTGTTCATTTAATGTATTACAGTTATGTCCTGATGCAGCTACTACGTGTCAGAAGACAACTTTCTAATGCAAAAAATTACTAACAGTAGTGTATTCGGTCAGGACTGTAGTAAACAGGTTGCAAAGTCGTGATGTACCGAGTACATTGGTGTAGGTCACTTTTTACCTGCCACTGAAAGCTTATAATACAGCAAATTAGATAGCGGCGGCACTCGTTTTTCAACTGCACTTTATTAATTTAAAAACTGTGGTGAAATATTGATGAAATTTAATGTCGCAAGCCTGTGTCTCTGCTTTTTTTTAATGCGAAAAAGTAAATGCATGATAAGTGGCATCACAATAAATGCTACCTTTAGAATGTAATATTACCTTACGAGTGGCTTAAACCTCCTATTTTTAACAGATGCATTGCCTAGTGTAAAAGCAGGCTCTTGGTACTTCACCAGGTGTCTTTACCATGGACATATCGAATGGAAGGAGTCAACCTTGTAAAAAAATGCTCGGATATCGTGTTTTTCTGTTCTTTAACATTCTTCAGTACCAGGTGACATAAAATTAGCACGATGCTCATGGGGGAGTCCGTCTGTACCGGTAAGGCTGTAGTAGGAATGCAAGTTTCCCTTTTCTACGGCTGTACTTTTTCATCCGAAGATGAGTAAATACCACTTTCAGAACGACTGCAGGGGAATGGTAGGTCAAGTTTTGCTTTTATAATTGATCTGTGGATAAAGTACTCGCAGAGACAAAATGCACTTCAGATCCTGATTTTCTCAGTGAGGAGTGGATTTCAGTGAAGTCGAGAGCCTTACACTACAGAGATGCTGTGTGGGTTATCTGTGCGCATTCTTCAGTGGTAAGAATTAAATCTCTGAAGCCTACTCTACCTCTATAAATACATGCTATCTGGAGTGAGCTCAATAATTTACTAACTTAATTGCTTAAAAAATCAAATCTATTGAATAATGAAAAATATCCTGTGCACAGGAAAATGAAGGGAGCTGACTTTATATAGAAAATTTTTAACAATTCCAAATTTTGTATTAAAACTTATTAAAAATTAAATTCATTACAATGTCTGGAAGATAATTGCTTCCATCTTTACTTAGCAAATTATGGGAGAAGATTACTCGTCCTGCAGCACTCATGTTAACCCGAGAGCAAAAGCTTACGCAAGTGAGCAAATGCGTTCAAGCAGGTTTAAAGAGGAGAGGTGGAGGAGACTTTGAGAGCACACGCAGAGAGATCCAGATGCCTTCCTACTGCTGTGGTTGGGACAAGGGCAGACTGATAGGTAGCAGAAAGCTCTAGGTGTTTATGTCCGTTTGCAGTGGGAAATGAAACTTTATTTTCAAGCTGAATAAATGGGGTTGTCAGTCGTTGACACTGTATGAAGAGGACTTTTTCTCCTGGACTTGTGTGCGTTTATGTACATGCAAGCTTTCCATAAAAGACCATTTAAAAGAGAAGTTTGTAAAATCACAGAATCACAGAATGGCAAGGGTTGGAAGGGACCTCGGGAGATCACCCAGTCCAACCCCCCTGCTAAAGCAGGTTCTCCTAGAGCATTCTACACAGGACTTCATCCAGGCGGGCTTTGAATATCTCCAGAGAAGGAGACTCCACAACCTCCCCGGGCAGCCTGTTCCAGTGCTCTGTCACCCTTAGAGTAAAGTTTTTCCTCATATTCAACTGAAACCTCTTATGTTTCAGCTTGCACCCATTGCCCCTAGTCCTGTCACTGGACACCACTGCAAACAGACTGCTTCCATCCTCGTGACTTCCGCCCTTAAGATATTTGTATGTGTTGATAAGGTCCCCTTTCAAAATTGTTTTGTGGTGCTTCTGCTGAGCCATTCAGAGGGAAATAAGGGGCTGCTTGACAATTACTCCAGCGTAGGATCTGTGGCAGTGTTGGCTGCTGGTGAGAGCCATCAATAAAGCCAGTAGAAAGGGACTAGAGTTTTCAGGTGAAAAAATGCAGGTATAGAGGACTCTGGAAAGTATGGGCAGCCCTCTTTCATATTTTTAATAGCCTCGTGTACAACGTCGTTATCTGGCTATGAGGAACTTCACGAGGAAGGATTTGTTCCTGGTGGAGTAGCTCTGTCTGTGGAATATATTTGGCAGCTGGAAAAAGAACAGTGCTTCATTGCCGAGATCCTGACAGCAGTCAAATGGAAAGAGCGATCAATATTTATGAACTTTAACATTCACCCAAACTGGGGTAAAAATCTCTTTGTTGGACAGGTGTGAAGGTCTTAGGATTTTCTGAAAGCAACTTAAAAGTTCTTTTTACGGTAGAGAAGATGACGGATGTGCTGCTTGGGATGTTTCGAGGTCTGGGGTTAAGCATCAAATCATACTTTTAGGTGGTAACACTTGGTAAGGTTTCTTATCCATCACAAATCTCTACTAGCTACCTCCTTTGGCATTCTTGCTCTATTTATAATAACCAAGCACTTTATAGCTCAGTAAAGAATGGAAGGTAGCTATGAAGAATAAATCGTATCGTTTGGTATAGGAAATATTTTGGCAAAATTTCTTCTGAGATCAGTTTCATTGTGTGATGTCCTGCCCTGAGAGGGCATCTGATTATAACGATGTATATACATTTTTAACCTAGTTGTAATGCAAAGGAAATGTCTGTAAGAGAGTGAATTATGAGGAGTTCAGCATGGCTTGGTATCAACCGTATAATGATTCAGTGTGCTATTTATAACTTCCTACTTATTGAAATTGAAAATATAAAAGCAAATGGAATAGTCTGTAGTGTATCTTTATTTTTAATCTATGCGTGGGATGTCAAACATTGTACTTGTCTTGTGGACAGGACATGCTTTTATGAGCCTATAAATATTTAAGTACATGAGAATCTGCACCCAAGTGGAACATGTTGCATGTAAATTGCCTTCTAAGTTTTAAAATTTCGGTATTTTTAAAAATTTGCTAGGTTTGAAAGCAACGTTTAAATATTAATACTAAGCTGTAATACAGAACATAACATTTGGAATGCAATGCAGGATATACTGGTTTTGTTTATTGCAACCCTATTCCAGTTTCACAAGAGAAATCCATGGTACGATAGGGGGAAGAGGAGGAAAAGGGCTAATCATGAGCTCGGCTTATATGATTTGCACACTTAATATGCACACATCCAAATAGCCTGGATTTGTTTCTAGCATGCATATACCAAACAGTGTTTTCTTTAACATCGACAGGTACCTATATACGTAGAATAATTTAACGCGTAAGCACAGCTAACCTGATATGAAACCAAATCACAAAAACTGTTGGGAACAAATGGGTTAGGCATAAGTAACGGAGCCTGTAATTCAAAAATGTTTATGTAATCTTCCAACTAAAAAGAAACTTGATAAATATATGTGCAGAAAAAGGACGAAAACCGTAAATTCTGCTGGACTGATTTCTGGCAAATCTTGACAATCTGGTTTGCAGTTAAATACTAATACTGTCACAAATTGTCAGGATCGCATTATTAAATTCACATAGTAATGTGGCCTGGCTGTAGTAGCAATCCTTATCACGGCACGAGAACTTAAAAATGCAATATAACAATTCTGCTGATCGGTGATAAAAGTAATCAGTCCTAGTAAGGCGAATGATTTAAGTATTATGGGTTTAAATTTACTTTCAATTATTAAAAAATTTCTGAATTATTTGGTTGCATCTCAGTGATGTTGTAAAGCATTTCTATATTTTGTTTGAACCGTTTAGGAGCTTGCATAAAATGATGTTGGCTTGATTATTTTTTTTTCCCTTTGATATATGCAATAATGTCAATAAGCAATAAATTGCATGTTGTATGCAAGGTATCGGTACTTCATAATAAAGGAAAGGAACACAGTTTCCTATTTTGTGAATTTTTCTTTCTTCCCTATGGTAATAGGTTTATGTGCCTGTAATGAATGCATCGCGAAGGAACAGTTTTCTTTGGGTTCAGTTCAGAAACAAAGGGCTTGTGTGGTATCTTGAAATTCCGCGCTCTATCTTTTCTTACTTAAAAAGAGGGGGGGAAGGGAGGATGAGCTCTGAGCCACGCTGTTGTTCAGGTGCCTGGACTTTTCAAGGGTGAAATTCGATGCAGGACATCGCTGGGGCCAGGGATGTAACTTAAACTATAGATTTTGGTGTGCATTGAGGAAAAACTTCTATCGGATGGTATAATTATACTGCCCTGTATTGTAACACCACATTTCGGGACATATGGTGGCAGCTGAGCTACCGTTGGCAGCGTATTGTAAAGGTGATGCCCTACTGAATGCTCCGATGGGCAATTAAGTCCCTCAGTCCGGCAGTTCCTAGGTTCTATACGGGCAGTATGCCTAGGAGCCATGAATTGTGTGGTAAAGCTCATTGGATTCTCGGCGCATCCTCGGAGGAAGTTGCTGCCAGTTTATATCTTAACCATTGGCTTCCGAACGCAGGAATTGCTTGTGTTTCTCTGAGTTTTCTTTTGTATGGTGCAATGGTTAAATTACTAGAAGAAACCACAAAGTGTTCCCGTGGTTTTTGCTTTTTTCCCTCTCCTCTTCTAAGGGGAATTTGGTTCCATTTGTAAATGATATTCTTAGGGTACCAGTTTTACACTCCTCATTAACTAGTCCGTCTGTTTGGAGGTGACGGGGAATGTCTGGAAATGTCCTTTAGGGAGGTGACGGGGAATGTCTGGAAACGTCCTTTAGGGAGGTGACAGGGAATGTCTGGAAACGTCCTTTGGGGTCAGACGCTATAGGGGCCGGATTGCCAACTGCTTGAGGAAGGACAGCGGGGCATGGTGGGAGGCTTTCGTGCTGGCGCTGGGCAGCTTTTCACACCCAGCCGTGGAAAGGAAGGATGAAGTGCGGCTGGGAAGGAGGGATGCCTTTCAGTCAGCCAAATTCAACAGATCTTGCCTCAGGTGTGAGAAACGTGCCTCTCCCTAAGACATAGGACACAGGAAGTATTTTGTAGGTCCACTTCTTTCTCATGTTATGGTGCAAAGTTGCTCTTCATTTCCTCCTAGATTTTTTTTTGATTACTCTTCACGTTCTGACTGAAAACTTTGTTTTCTGTACTTGTGTTGGTGTGGTAATTCTGCATTAGTTTGTTTAATTTCTTTTTTATTTAATCCTCCACGTGGATATATGCCATTTTTTAGATGGTGGAATGCTGTTTGTGTGTCGTCTTATTTTGCTCTGCTTTTCTGGTGTAATACACCTAAGGGTAGAGTCTGTGCCTAGTTGAGATTGTGACCTTGCTGTTCTTTGTAACTCTTTACATTGAGGAAAAACTGTTTGCTACTTGGCTTATCTTACAAAGGGTGAAAACTATTACCCTACACCACAAGTAGTACAATTGTGGCTTCTGGTGGAGCGTGGTGGTGGAAAGCGGGGAGTCAGCAGACTGACATCCACATCCTAACCTGCTTTGAGAGGCAGGTGTAGAACCAATTCCCTGTTTGAGAACATCAGAGAGAGAGAATGTGCTTTACCTTAGAGTTGTTCTGCCACTGACTTGGAATATTTGGAAGCAGAGATGCCAGCTGGTTTATGGAAGGCTCTTGTTGTTAAACTGCGTTGTCAGGCGTCGCAAGAGAAGACTGCAGTGACTGGATCTTGTTTAGTGCCGTGAATGCAGTCTTAAGAGATTTTGGCAAAGCCAAATATGCCTAAAACTTGGGCAGCGACGGAGGCAATCATTGTGTTCTCTCTTTTGCGCTTGACAGCCTACTGAGGGTCTACGCTACGGGACGAACGCTGCAGTAGTCCTGCAGGGTTTGTCCTCACAGCTGTTGCTGCGTAGCTCGACCTTACCATCTCGGTCAAAAAGGGATGTGGTGAAAGCTGCCTGCCTTGCTCTGATGCCAAACGAGCTCCGTTTTCTGAATCGCCCACTGGCAGCGTTATGCGCCGCATTTCATGCATACAGTTAAGCTGCATCCTATGGCATGGAAATAAGGCAACGTTCTGAGTTAGTCGGCAGGAGCTGATACTTCTCTTATCCAGTTGATGTTTAAAAACTATCTTGAGGAACCTGAGCATCTCAGTAAGTGTAGGACTAGAAAGGACACGCCTTCATAATACCGATTCATGCTCTGGTACATCCAGCATTTTTTCTATAGCTTTTTAAAAAAAAAAATCGCCGTTGCAAGGGGTAACGATTTTGCAAACAAAACCACACCATGACTGGAGACCACGCTAACGCAGCTCTACGGGGATTAAACACGAGCCTCAGTACGCGAAGTTCAGAGCTGCTGGCCCATTTGCAAACACCTTTTGTGCTCGTAAAGGCGCCATCAATAAAACTCGGGCGCCCCCTGCCCATTCCCAGGTTTAGGAGTCGTCAGCTGCCTGCAGAAAAGGATGCACACCCACACACACACCCACCCCTTAGAATCATAGAATGTTTTGGGTGGGAAGGGACCCCTAGAGGTCACACACCCAGACAC
>NW_009269998.1:637064-649032 GCF_000687185.1 Egretta garzetta
GAGGAGAGGGGCTGCCCGTGGGGGGCGAGCCCGCACCCCCCGTCCCACGCGAGCTCACTCTCCCCGCTAGGCGCCGTGGATTTATATTTCGGCTGGATATTTATTACTTAAACCGATTTTTTTTAATTTAATTTCTCAATTTGTGATGCAGCAACGCACCCCTTAATAATTCACCTTAATAATTAACCAGCACGGTTTTGTGTTACGGATGTTCCCTGTGGTTTTTTGGGGTTTTTTTTCCCTTTAGGAACTTGGTGTGAAAGGGCCCGGTGCGTGGGCGCCATGGGTTTGTCAGCGTCCTCGCCGGCTGCGGCGGGTCAGGCGCCGAATTCGTCCCGGCACCATCAGACAGCATCTCCGCCTTCAGAATGTCCCATGCATCAGGAGAAAGCGAGCGGTAATTATTCTTGAAACTTAAATGAAATTAGCTCTTGGGTAACTTTCTGTGGAAAGGAGTCAGTTGTTCACCAGGACAGCACGCAAGCCGCTTGGGCTGTAGCGACTGTAGGTGCTTGCTGTAGCACCTTGGGTGGCTCCCGGCTGCCAGGCGTCGCGGGGGTGCTGCTGGTGGGGTCCCCTGGGGTGGTGCCCCCGCAAAGGGCCAGCGAGGCGCGGGGGCCCCTGCAGAGATGGTAACCGGGGGCAGGTGGTTGCGGCTGGGGAACGTGCGCCTGGAAAAGGGCAGCAGAAGGGTGGAGGAAGGTGAACGGAGAAGGGGGACATCAGCTCTTCCGCTGACACGGTCAACGCGTGTTGGGTGAACCTTGCTGCGGGAATCTGAAGCGCAAACGGTCCAGTACAGGGGCCAGCACAGTGTGGGGAACGAGCATTCAAGGACTGCCTAAGAAGCTTGGATCTTCCCGTGGTGCTGGGTCCTAAAATGCGGGGAAGAGAACAGTTAAAACCGTTGCAAAGCTGGGAAGGAACAGCGAAATACCCGTTTGTATGTACATGAGCGTTCAAGGAGCTGTTTTCCATTTCCTACCATGTCTTAAGAGTTTTCATTTTGAAGCAAAGCATGCACTTTTTACCTCTATCTCAGGTTGTCCAATGCACATGAAGACCCCTGACCACAGAACTGAGAACGATGTTCCTGCGCATCAGGAAAGAGCGTATGAATTCGTAGCGTGTCCGGTGAAGTCTGGTGCATCTCAAGTGAACGATGACATAGATCCCAGCAATATGGTAACTTTCTTTTATTTCAGATGTTGTCCTCGGCCTTGTTTCTTCTGAAACACTATCCCCAAAATGTAAACAGTGATAGTCTCGGGTAGAAACTCTGACAAATAACATTATTTTTCAGTTTTTAACACTGCTTTTTTCTCACTTTGTGTGCAAATATTTTAAAACCAAGTTATATCTTATTTAACGTTCTCTTCTTCGAATTCCTGTCTTCTTGTTAAAAGATGGTTTTCCAGTTTGTAAATATCTTTTGCTGTCTTTCCCCATTTGTTAGTTATGTGCACGGTTTTTATGCTACGGTAGAGGCATTTAGGTTCTGTGCGATAGCAGTATGGGTAAGTTCTGATTCAGGTCTCCTAGATTTCACCTAATTTACAAAAAACACTGCTCTTTTGAAAGCTGAAGTTTAGGCAGAAGGATTCCTTTCGTCTCCAGATGGCAAACTTGTGGAAGGAGTTCTGCTGCAAAAGAGAAAGGTAATTTTGGCAGGCATAAGTAAAGGCTGAACTTCTTGATCTTTGTAGCAGCTGATTGATTACGCTTTGATTTTTCTCAAACACCGGAACCTAAAAAAAAGTCATACTCCAGTTTGTTCTTGAGTCTCCTTGTTTTCTAGATGCCTCCTCCTCCTAATCAGCAGGTGGTTCTTGTTTTCTAGATGCCTCTTCCTCCTAATCAGTGTGTGGTTCTCCTTTTTTTCTAGATGCCGCCTCCTAATCAGCAGCCATCTCCAGATCAGCCCTTTCCATTGTCGACCGTTAGAGAAGAATCTTCCATCCCTCGAGCACATTCTGACAAGAAATGGGTCTACCCTTCAGAGCAAATGTTCTGGAACGCTATGCTAAGAAAAGGGTAAATGCACTGTGATTTACCAGGTGGCGTCTGTGAGCCTGAAATTCATGAAGCATCATTAGTTATTATTCATCGATGTTATTAAGAGTTTGTGGGCTCTAAGCAGTAAATAACTAAGTGTATTAAAAATCATTATTTTTATAAACAGCTTTATTTTAAAAGGTGAGCTGGTCTCAAAGGCCGCGTCTCCTCTCATAATCAGCAAGATGGTAGGGAGTGTCAGGCAACTGCCACTGGCTCAGAGAATTTTCTTCGAAGTCAGTGTATAGGCAGAGGCAAACTTGGCGTGGTTGCCAGCTTTCAAACTCAACCAGCTTCGTGCTAATCCTGCAAACTGAAAGTAGAAGTTCTGTGATTGTGAGAACATCTAACGTGACTTTGCAAAATTGCTAAAAATGTGAAAATTGTTTGGTGAGGAGATGGTTTCAGTCTTGACAAAAATTCAGCGTAGACAAGACCCGGCTGAATGATAAAATGTCTCCCGTGGCCTAAAAAACTTGTGCTGCTGTTTCCACATTCTTTTGTAATTATTTGTCGTTTTCAAACAGATCAACTTCAAAGGTGGTTACTGTTAAAACCGTGGTAGTTCTTTGTCCTAAGTGTCAGTATTGTTCTGAAGTCGATACGTCATCAGCAGCCTGTATCGAACATACAAGTTGCGATCCTGTGAACACTTACATGTGTTCAGCATTAGGCCTGTTGAAAAGGAAGCTGTCGTGCGGGGTCAGCGAGATGAAAGGCGTTTCTAAGTGTCTGGAAAATGTATTGAATGCAGGACTTCCTGTGCATTAGGAATGCCAGTGGGGTTTTTCCCAAGCATTTTTACGAATACCGTGGGTGCGCTGATGTTTGCACGCTCTGATCGCTTTCCGATCCACTTAAGCTGTTAATTTAGCGAACCACAATTTGTGGATCTCTGTGGTGGTAACTTTGATACCTGTGCTCCCGCACAGAAAGTGAAGCGGCTCTCGGGATGCTGAAGCAGATGAGCCGGAAGTTCCCATGCTCGCTTTGCGCCTTTGCATAAAACCTTAAATCTCTTCATTCAAAAGCCCATCAGATAAACTGAGGAAGGTGGAGTAGTTATGCTGTAATGCTTGTAAACTGTGTTTGAATTCTAATTTTTTAGGTGGAGGTGGAAAGATGATGACATAACAGGTGAAGACATGACCAACATTATTAAGATTCACAACCAAAATAACGAGCAAGCTTGGAAGGAGATTTTGAAGTGGGAAGCTCTTCATGCTGTGTATGTACATACGAAACAAAAAGCAAATCCTTCAGTTTAGCCCTTTGTAATTCTTTGAGAGTAGAATGTCTCTTGAGAATTTTTGCAGAAATATTCTGATGCTGATCCATCTCAAAAGTTATGGTCTTGTTAGGAGCTTGTATTTTGATTGACATGGAGGAAGATCATCCAGAAGAGCTTAACTAGAACTGAATAATTGTTATGTTGAGAAAACTGATGAGCATTTTGGTGGCGTGTGTATGATGTGGATTTGGAGAAATTAACTGCTTATTGTATCGGTTTGGGAATTACTTAATTGAAATCTTTATGCTATGAAAAAGATGGGAGATGTAAGCTTAGCTTACAAGTGACTGGCGTAAAACAAACTCTCTGTTTAGGTCAGTCCCTGTTCCTAGAAGAGACAGACTGGTTAAGCGTTCTGTACGTAGAAATTGTCCTCTGAAATTCCATGATCTTTGTTACACGGTAGTTTAGATTACGGTTTTCTGTTCTTTAATTTATTAAATCTGTGGATTAGATTTGCTGAGGACTGCTCTGTTGATAAGTTAGAACAACAGCATGGAGCGTATCAAAGGTATTGGATGCAGCAGTAAGCGCTGTCAGAAATGGGGACTTCTCAGACCTTCAAAAAAAAAAAAACCCCAAAGCTGTTTTAGATCACTTGTAATTAATTTTTTTACTGTTGCACTTTCTCCTATTCAGTTTTTCTGTTACTAAAACAAATCACCAGAGTGGTTTAAACAGTTAAAATAAGACTGTTTTAAAAGGTAAAAATTATTTTCTTTTTTAATTGCGTGCCTAGGGAATGTCCGTGTGGACCATCGCTGATGCGGTTTGGAGGCAAAGCAAAGGAGTATTCGCCGAGAGCCAGAATACGCTCGTGGATGGGGTAAGAGGGGCTTCCAGTGTGGTGGGAGGGTGGGGAGACGTGCCTGAAAACAGGGTGTAGAATTAATTTTAAGATGTATCGGAACTGGAATTGCAAGTTACCAGAAGATAGAAGTACTAGTGGGGATCTTATGCCAGTATCTGGATAAATAAATCTTCTTAAACAGGACTTCCACTCCCTCTCTCAGGTTCATAATATCCATTAAAATATCTACGTGGTCTATTACCTGTCTTTCCAGGTACGAACTTCCCTTTGACAGACATGACTGGATTGTTGACCGATGTGGAAAAGAAGTGCGATACGTTATCGATTACTACGATGGTGGAGCAGTAGATAAGAACTACCAGTTCACGATCCTGGATGTTCGCCCTGCGTTTGACTCTCTCTCGGCCGTGTGGGACAGAATGAAGGTAGCTTGGTGGCGGTGGACTTCCTAACTGCTCCGGTGGCATCTAGTCAAAAAGTAAACCACTTTCCTCCTAGGCCAAGGATAAGGGAATACGAGGACGTGAAATAGAAGTTCACTGCGACTGTCGTTGTTTTCACTGTCACCACTGTTCGTTGGGGGTGGGAAGGGAGGATGGGGAAATCCATGCTAAGTACACCCATGCTTTATGGTGTTTTGAATGAAATAATAAAGTTGTAGTAGCAAAAACATGTATCTTAAGAGCTGGGAAATCTTTCCTTACTTTGTCGCAGATTCTGCGTAAGCTTGCCGCCTTTTCATTTCATGCCTGCAGTGCCGTGCCAAATACATCAGGTTTCTGGTTCTGACTGGAGGTTTGAATATTACTTACATAGTGAAAACTGGAAATTCCATAAAGGCTTTCACGTAGGTACAGTATTTGGATACTTAGATGATGAATAAAGGGCAAACAGTCTGGACTCTTTCAAACTGCATGTTTTAGTAACTATATAGAAACGTGTATTTGTTTTCATGTGGGCACTTTACCTGTTCAAACACGTGCTTCCTCAGAAAACTTTAGTCAAGTTTATTCTGTTGAAGTGTAGCGTGAGTATTTCTAGAGGTATGTTAAGTTGAAAAGGAGATTATACCCATGCAGTTATCTTTGAACAGAAGAAAATCTGTTAGAAGCAGGAAATGAGTGTCCATTAATGTTAAAACAACACTTCTAAAAGGAGATAAAGTGGATATTCAGTGGCTATTTATGGCTATTTATTTGAGTATTTAAAAGGTTTCTTTTCTGATGTAAGAAAACTGTATTCTTTTAGTATTTTCATGCCTTCAATGTGTGTCTTGTGTAATGCGTTCAGGACAGAACTAAGCCTTATTTAAAGAAGCTGTCGTGCAGTCCATCTTGGCTTCATCAACTGTACCATAGCGTGGCTTTTTTATGTAATACAGGCTCGCACAAGGGTGTATGACAACAGGCGTACCCGTCTCTGCATAGTGATTGTATTACTGATGCGGATATAATATATAACTTAGCTAAAAGGGTATCAGAAGCACTAAGAAATAAGGTTGATTTGAGTGTTTTCTAAGAGTGATGCATGTTAATGCGGTGCAGCTTAAAGATTTGATTAATGTTTGTGCTTATTAAGGGAAACTAACTTTGTTTTTTTTTTTTAAGTCTTCCACTGTAATTGCTTTAAATTTGCATGGCTTGGTAAATTTCAGGTGCCACATACCCCTAAATGGAAATTATTCCTCCCTTTTGGCATATATTACTCTTGAGAATGAATCCTCCATGCAAAACGCTCGGGAATGGGAGGGATAAGAGCGCATCATGTTGTCGCTTCTCGAATGGGAGAAGCTTCCTTCCTGAAACATCCCAGCCTTAACTGGGAACCAGCTGTACGTTTGTTTTCTGAAAGTGGTCATTTTTAACTGACCTTGGAAGCTTTGTGGGTTTATTTATTTATTTAGTTAGTTCCCTGAGGGGAGAGGCCCTTAATGTTTCAGTCAAGGAGCTTCCCACTTAGGAAAAAAACTATTCAGGGAAGCTTCCATACTTTTAAGGTACTGACGGAGATGAATGGTTCCCACTTCAGAGGCAGCTGTCCTGCATGGAGGCATAAATATTACCCAGAAGTCCAGAATCCTAAGAGAAAGCCACTCTCTTACCCCTGTCCACTTCCCTCATTCCTTTTTTACCTTTCTAGTAATTCATATATACATATATAAATGAAAAATAGTTTAGGGCAAAAAAAAAAAAAAATCGCCTGAATAGGCAGTGTATGTATGAGATAGATGAGAAGTGCGTGAGCTTGTATGAAGCGTGGCTGGTAACGCAAGAGCCACTCCTAACAGTAAAGCCTGAGGCTTACTGCTTTTTGGGGTGGTTTTTTGTTTGTTTGGTCGGTTCATGTGTACATTTGGTAACTTGAATTAGAATTCTGTATTCCTCACAACTGAATATGGAAAAGGTACACCAACGTAGGGCATGCTTCAGAAGCTGCAAAAGAATAAGTTTGCTTTGTTGATTTTGGAAGGGTGATGTTGAGCGCGTTACGGAAATTGCAATTGCTGCTGAAATCTGGTGAAAGGCGTCACATGCCACTTCATGCCTCTACCGTTTTCTGTGATGTTGCATCTCGCCTAGATGCAAAATTGTTCTTTTCTGTGCTGCTGTTAATGAAACGTACTACTTTTTCATCAAAGAGAATCAAATAAATATACTTTTCTTAACTTTGGTATTTGGTGATCCTATTTTTAGCTGTAAGAATGATTAAAGATGAGCTCTTGCATGTGTCATACGAGACTATGGTGTGTTACAACTAATCACGTTTTGGAATCACTCATTTATTTAGGGGAATACAGAACCAAAACCCGAGGACTAAATTAAAGTGTTGGCCAACCCCGCCAGCAGCTCTCAGAATCTAAGAGCATGCGACAACAAATAACGTTCGTCCTGAGCCTGGCTAACTTCTGAACAGAGGAATGCAAGGAATTTTATTTTTGTTGTTTTAATAATCCTTGAAGCGTAGATGAAAATAATTCACTTCTACCAGCAGTTAGACTTAGGGAAGTAAACATGGAGTTTTCTCTTCCAGGTTTGGGTTACTTTATGTATGATGTTGGCAGTTCACTATTTCTCAGAAGATGGGTGTCAGAGTGGTTAGAATTCTAGTGTAAACTTGAAAGCCAGCGATTTAAATTGACGATTTTTACCCTTTGGGAGGAGGTTTTCACTGTAAAACTGTTGTTTAGGCTAGATTAAAGGCAATGCGTGTATATGCATAAATAAATACATTTATATCCTTTCTTTGTAAGTATATAAAGGTATGGAGAGTTCATGAAGCTCAAAAAAGTGAAGGGCTGTCCTGATCGGGCCCTTTCTGGGAGTTCTGCAGCAGCATCAGGTTCCCTGTCCCAGTCAGGCTGAAACAGAAGTTCAGAACCCAGCATCTCAAACCAGGTTAACCTCACACCTGGGCAAAAGGGAAAATGTGGACAATGCCACTAACGCAGGGCCACTTTTTAAAGCAGTTGTGTGTTTAGGTATTTTAAGGTTCCCCTATGCTCTGCTTGACTGTGTCGAAGCTCTGCTTGACCTTGTGTTTGACTCTTGCAGTTAAAACAAGTTAGGAGAGCTCTCCTGGTCTGTGGCTGAAGATGCGTCCTTCACAAACTGCGATCTCTGTGACTGGTGGATGGAAAAGGACTCCAGCAGAACACCCCAACCGTTGTCAGGTCTTGGGTCGTACACCTGTCATTTTGAGTGGTACTGACCTGTATTGCCTGGAGCAGGAGACCATTCTGCATCCACATAACGGGGTTTGGGCCTCTTGCAGCCAGTGACTTCCCTGCTAGTGGGGCACTGAACACGTGGCTGCTGGGCCTCCCTGCTCGGTAACGTAGGCCCGGTGCTCTGCTCCTCGCAGGACCTCCTCTGGCCAACGCGAGTGCCCTCTCATGAGGGAGGGCCTGTCCTTCAGGATGCCTGGAGTTCCTGGCCACGCTCAGTCGTCCCGTGATGCTTTGGCCTTGCGTTGCACTAGCAGGCAGTTTAGAAAGGGGAGCTGTAGCTCTTCTGCCACCCGTTATTTCTGGCTTTATTTATTTCCTTCTCCCCTAGAAACAACTTTGCTCTTCCCTTTCAGATAATGTCCGTGGTCCTAGCTTCAATCTCTTTAAGATTTTTTCAGCCAAGGCCTAGAATTTCTGCCCTACTTTGCTGTAGAAGAAAGAGACTGTGTTGCTGGTAAGAAGGTACTTGTGTCCGTTGTTGATAATTGCTATTTTTTACTGCTAAAACAAAGTGTTCTGGTTTACCATTTTTCAGTTACGATGCGAAAGAAGAATGCTAGTTTGGTCTGAAATGGGGCAACAATGCTGTCTAATGTTTACATACTATCAGGACGTTAGGTGCTGTGGAAATAATTATTTAAAGTCTAAAATATGATGATGAATATTGTTCTGCCTCCAGAAGGTGTGAGAGTGGCAAAGGGTCTCTCGGTGCTCTGAAAATGATCGTAAGTAGTCTCTCACCTTACGCGCTCCCATTTTGTTCAAGTCTCATGTCAAAGTGTGTTGGAATAATAGCTAATGTGCCAAAATTCAGAAGATGGAGGCGCAGGTGCTAAGGTTGCTGTAGCTCTGCAGCTACAAATGAAGGGAACTGGTAAATGAAGGAGCATTGCCTAATTTTGAGTGTCTCACTGATGGTTTGTTTTTTTTTTATAGAGGGTAAAAATGCCCCTTTCAATAACGCCACTCCATTTTTTTTTTTTTAAGAGATGTCCCCATCATTTGCAAAATTAAATGACACTTGAATCCTTTGTCTCCATTTGCTTACACCTGGAGGAAAATCCATGTAGTAAGGTTCCACCAGCAGATGTACTTGATGTGGAAGCTGAACTTATTTTGAGGATAGAATATGCTACTCATAACCCTGGCCATGCTTATGTCTTCACCCTTCCCCACCCACAAGTATCTTTACATATGTTCTTTTTAAAAAAATACAGCAGTGCTCGTTTTCTACAAATTTTTAGTAGGCAATTTCATGCATTTTTACTCTCACCGAAAGGAAACATTCTCTTTATTATTCTGTTTTGTACAAGGTAAATTGCAGGCAAAGATCTGTATGTGGTGAATCAAGTAAGTATTGATTCTCTTGGCAATGTTAGTAATGATAGGACGGTAATAATAGACACGTCATTTTGTAAAAAGCATCCTTTTTAGTTTGCGTTAGATGGTTAATCGCTTTTATTTGCATCTCCTTCCAGAAAAAAATGGCTTGCCAAACTCCTAGAGAAAGAATCTTAAATTCTTTCATGAATGTGACAGTTGCATCTCTTTGGCCTTACTGCTTGTACGTCAAATTGTTCAGAAGCTCGTGGGCAGAGTACTAGTCTTGCCTCCAAACCTAAACGCGTGGCCTTGAGCATCTGTGGCACGGTGCATTATTTATCAGTGAACCACTGATTCCAGTGCCAGCTACGCGCAAGACATCTCTGCATAACTGCAGCGTGGGTACATATTTTTATGACTGGAGTCTCAATTAATCCAATTTTCAAAGGATAACGTAAATTTATTGGAAGTATTGGGACTTGTTATTAAGCCTCATTAAAAAAAAATTAATAGATAGTTTCCTTTGCTGACACTCAGTTTGGACCAGGGCCTCTTATAAAATAGAAACCATCACATTTGTTTTCAACATATTACGCACCCCCCTACACACCCACCCCCGTTAAAGACTAAGTCGTGATTTTTGTTTTCCGATGTTTTGCCAATTTTGTGGTAACTACAGGAAGTTTTAGCTATTTTTCTAGCATGCTGGTGCTCTTGCCTCCAGCTTCTGAAGACTGTGACCCCATAAACCTCCTGTCTATAGAGATAGCTAATGCTTTAATTGATCATTAGTAGACTTTCAAAATGAGTCTCCATCTGCCAAAAGATTAAGTGTCTTGGGGAATTGACTTGGAGCAGTTTGATGCATGCAGGATAAATGCAAGTGCCTTTAAAAAGCACTGCTAGACCACAAATCCTTGAAAAACTTGCTTCTAAAATACTTAAACGGAAAAGGGATAGAAAAGATTTTTCCTCTGATTTGCTTATTCTCAAATTAGAGAAGGCTTTTTTAATATATCAACGAGAATTCATGAGCTCATTTTCAAAAACCAAAGAGCAAAACCTCATGAAAATGTTGAATTTAACCTTAGAACAAACCATGCGAATTTTGGCAGCTTTATTCTGCAACGTAAAATTTTTCGTTAAATGAATTTATTCTAACTTTAAAAAACACATGCTTTGGGCCAAAGAAAAAAAACGATGAAAACTTTTCTACGAGCTGTACTTGAGAATACTGAGGAAAAACACCTCCATGTTTTATCACAAGGCCTAGCTGTCATTGTGGGTTCCTTGATAGTGTCTGTCTTGTGACCCCAAAATGGGCAACTGCAGTGATTTTTAGATGCTTCCTAGTTTAATGCTTTCTAGAGTACGTGCTTTTAGGTAGCTGGGATGGCAGGGTGGCTGGCATGGAAATGAGGGTAAAAAGATGTAGGTGGATGTTCCAAATTGACGTATTTTTCCAAATGTCTGTCTACTCTTCTCTTATTTGCTACTCGGGTTAGGGGAAAACGGGTCTAAATGCACAGTTTTATATATAATCGCTAGCGGTTGTCGATGTAACGCCTAATTGACGGGGGCCATAATTACAGTGAGTGGATAAGCGAAGGATACTACTTTTGCAAATAACACTGGGAAGATTAATCTTACCCGCGTATGGAAGGTTGCATTCTGTTTGCAAAGTGGAAAATACTGGTATCGTCAGCGGCATATTGATTTATGACGGGATGCCGGAGATGGTTTAATATAGGCTGACTCCAAAAAGCAAGATTTTTTTTTTTTAAACTTTATTTGCCGCATGTTGATGGGAAGGCATCCATTTCGAGAAATGAATATGGGTAATGTTATTCTATCAAACACTGCAATGTTTGAAGAAATCATTAAAAAAAAAAAGGGAGGGGGAAATAAGATCTTGACTTCCAATTTAATAATAATGGAATATGAAGGCCACATTGTAACCGTAGAAGTTCATTTCAAATTTAAACATTTAGCATTTTCGCTAGTCTGTGACTACAAGAAAATTTATTACATTAAGATGGAATTTAGATCTTTGACACGAAGCTGGTATTTTCATAGTGTGAAAAATATCAAGCTGACATTATACTGTCTCATTTGATGACTTCCAAATGTCAGAGTGCAGTAACTTATTCATAGGGACCTCAGTGTCTTGTGATAGTGTCAATTTAAAAGACATTTACATCGACTTTTTTTTTATTTAAACATGTAAAATGGAATATGCAAAGCGGATGAGGAGAAGGGCGAAAGACCAGGGGCAAGGAAGTTCTTAATGATAGAATGAGGCACTTTTAAGGCTGATTTCCACCGAAGCCTTCTGACAGCTGCATGGACTGGTACCTGGCAGTACTTCTGACAGCTCTCCTCTTCTTTCCCTTCACATTATCTTCCTCATTCCCAGCCCGGCACTCTCATGTTTCTTGTTATTTCGACAGAATTCGGGGGATTAAAAATAGCGCGATATGCTTTCCTGAAAAAGTAAACCACCCCTCCCTTGTTTTAAAAGTGAGTTTGTAGGAATGGAAGATACCGAGTGTTTCTTTTGAGGTGATTGTACCTGGGGGTTAAGGATCCCGCTGGCTGTAGGCGGCCTGTCAGGTGGCTCTTTGCAGGGTTGTGAAGCGGCGGTGGTTGAATGCAAGAAGCGTAGGTTTATATTCGAGTAAAACTTTACGAGTGCGTGTGGCTGCGCTTCAGCTGATCGTCTACACGCTGAGGACGATCGGGTTATTCCTTTCTGTGGCTC
>NW_009269998.1:649407-662297 GCF_000687185.1 Egretta garzetta
CCATCTCAAAATGAGTGAAATGAACAAATTAGGGAGAAGGGTGATGAATAATGGGAGGTGTGGAGCTGGTTTTGACCATTCCTGGGCACACGATAGTCAACTGTTTGGATCAGTGAGCTGAATCAGAATTGCAGTCCTTCATTCTTAGAATCATAGAATCATAGAATGTTTAGGGTTGGAAGGGACCACTAGTGGTCATCTAGTCCAACCCCCCTGCAGTGAGCAGGGACACTGCTAACTAGATCAGGTTGCTCAGAGCCCCGTCCAACCTGGCCTTGAATGTTCCCAGGGATGGGGCCTCCACTACCTCTCTGGGCAACCTGTTCCAGTGTTTTACCACCCTCATTGTAAAAAATTTCTTCCTTAATCCAGGTGTTTGCAGGGTGTGCAGAAACTTGCAGGAGGTGAAGGGCAGCAGCGGGAACGGGCCGGCTGCTGTTTAGGTGAAAAAGCAGTTGCATCTCATACCTGTAACAAGGCACGGTATTTATCCTGTAATATTTAATAGGGGTGCAGCTGTTGGCTCTGCATCAGAAGCCTTGACTCATCTCTTTTACTGGGAGTAAGGGGTAATAATCTGGGCCTTTACGACGTGCAGAATGTTCTCCGGCTTCAGCAATCTGTGTAGGGCTGTAGGTTTTATAGGGTGCTAAGGCTAATCTTTCATGTTTGCTGCAGGTGGGAAGGTGAGAAGATTTGTAGTGCTTGCTCCCATCAGCTGCTGGATGCTGTAGGCTGGCAACGCAGTAAGCATAGACACCTTTACTCCACGTTTTCTGCATCAGCCACAGGTGGCCGCTGACCAGAACATAATTTTAAGAGATGACTTTTACCAGTCTTTGCTGTCACAGTGCTGTGGAGATGCCCCTTCAGCAAGGGAGAGTCAATCTCAGTAGTTCCAGTGTATAACAGCGATTACTATCAGGCTTAAAGAAAGCGTCGGGTGGGATATGCAATTGCTGCATGTCTGTTCAGATCCAGAGTGTAAGTGAATTTTGCTTAGCGCCTGCCACAGATGTGACAAGTCTCTTAAATACATGTTGGAGATGCATATATACACACAAACGCACGCACACACACAGAGAACATACATTTGTTCTGTATCGCTTGCTGTTGCCTGGTGTCCTGGGAGCTATTGCAGTGTGCTGCCCAGCTCCCCAGCAGAGTGACGGACACCAAGCACTTTCCTGCTGGTTGGACTGCAGTAAAGTCTTGCCAAATGCTGTTAAAAATGGATCCAGTGGCCTGCCGTCAGATTTTGTCTGCGTAGGTGTTCATCCCAAAAGAACTGGAATTGATAAGGAAACGCTTTTGTACTGTGAGGGTGACTGAGCACTGTAATGGGTTGCCCAAAGAGGTCATGGAGTCTCCGTCCATGGAGATACTCGGGAGCCATCTGGACGTTGCCCTGGGCAGCCTGCTGTAGGTGGCCCTGCCTGAGTGGGGAGGCTGGACAAGATGACCTCCGGAGGTCGCTGCCAGCCCCAACCATTCTGTGATCCTGTGAAAATAACTTTGTGCTGCTTTGGTGTGAAATTACATGGGGCTGCTCATGAGTGATTCACTTTAACTAAAAACTTACTAAGAAATGAATTGAATAAACAAACGTTTATTTGAAATGAGTTGTTGAAATAGATTTGCACAGAACAGTGAGTAGTTATTTGAAAAGAGGACTTTGTGTGTAGACAGCCTCAGAAGGATGAAGACGTTAGTGTCTGCGTGGAGCACAATTAACTGGGGTAGTGTAAAAGCAGAATTGCTTTGTGTCTAGATCTGCATGACACACCTCTTGCTCCAGCGTAGGCTGGTAATTCTGCCATTTTTGTTTTTTGATTGGTATTTAGAGTTGTATTTTTAAAATACGACTGATGAAATGTTTCAACTGAGTTATTTTCTTAAAGTCAGAAAGTTCAGGAATGTTACTTCAGGCATAGTTTGAAAATTCAGTATCCAGGCTTAACAGATGTTTATTTTAAAAAAATGTGAACTTATCTGAACATTGCATATGCACGTCTGTTCCTCCAAATCTGTTAGAGAAATGTATGCGCATCCTTCTCTGTGCTTCATATACAGAAAAATGATTCTGTGTTTATGAGTTACTGGGATGTAAAAGGCTTAGAAACCTTCCTGGAACCTGAAGTGAAGTGCCACAAGCGCACAACGGGAGCAGGCTATTATATTTATATTGATGTTATGTGACCTTGCAGGGAAAATAGCCAGGCTGTGTTCATGATATGTTAGGATCATGCACATCTGCTTGATTTCCATCGTTTTCTGCTGGGATTGAAAAGATTATTTACAGCAGTGATTATTGGTAGTTGTCTTACTTTGGGAATTTACTTCTCTCTTAGGTTGGAGCTACAGAATCCTTTAGTTCGTATGCCATAAACTTTTGCTGTATTCATTAGCTTACATTCGCTTTATCTCTTCAAACCATGTAAATTGTCATTGACAAATGGTGCACAGAAGTCACTGCCAGGAAGACTGTTATGTTACGCTATCTCTAATACATTAAGAGTAATTTGCGTGTAGATCCACAGGATCAAAAAGGAGGCCATTGGGGATTTATGGTTTTGAGGGATGTAAGAAAATGCTTTTGCGTTGGTATGCTCTTGGGATGCTGAAAACTTTGGCTTTCTGGAATTCAACAATGAAGTATTCAGAATGTAGAATATGTTTTTATCAAAACCAATGTGTTGATGAATTTAAATAAACTAATTATAGAACATCTTTTTTTACCTTACATAGCTATTTACAAAGATTAGCATTACAGATAGAAATCCATAATATACTTGTTAATCTGTTCTCTGGTTTGCTCACCAAGCTTGCTATAAAAACATATTTATATATTCTAAGCTTGTATGTTAGTAGGTGCCATTTTCTGAATTTAAAAATAGACTGCACGTGTTGCATAAAAGGCCTTTGGGCAGGAGAGGAGGGGGATATCTGTCTGGTTGACGTGGAACATAAAAAATCTGAAGTATGCTAGAGCTAAATATACTGATAAGCATGCAGCTATGGGGGAAAATGAGTTAAAATGTATTGAGTTTCGTCTTATTAGCACATTAAATGCCAGCAGAATGGTTATACGCAACCTTTTATTTAAAAAATAATTACCATTTTGTGGCGAAGACAACTCAGACCTTGTAGCGTGTGCAAACAAAGGGAATACTTCTTTAGAGCCTCGTTACGCAGGGCGCCGGTGGTTTGCTCTTTGTTCTGCCAGCCGTCTGCAGCGCTGGTGCAGAAAATGGACGCTGGAATGTTTAAATAAACTTCAGACACCCTAGCCCCACAAACGTTTTGAACCGATTCTCCTTCTTAAAAGTAAGTCTGAAGCAGATGTAAATGAGCACGGCTGGGCTTTCCGTGGTGGCTCAGGGTGATACACCTCGGGATGCGAGGCTGCGCTGCTTCCTTCGGATTAGTTCATCATCACAGGGAAAGGTGTGAGATTGTTGCAGGCTTAAGAACATGATCACTGCAGCAGGAGGCCCTCGCCGACGGGGTAAGGTTGGCCCGTCTGTTTATCCCTCAGTTACTTCTGAGTTGGTGAGATCTGTTATGACAAGCCAGTGAAAAAAATCCTAGGAGGATTATCAGAAAGGTAACAGGTTTTTCCTGTCACTGTAATTAAGCTGGCAATAGAGTAGTATTCGATGCATTTATAGGCAGTGCATTTTAAAATTTCTTGGCAGTGTAGTTTAAAATAGAGTGAGTCACGGGCAGGAATATGATGGTGTTGATACCGTTCAGCTTGCTTTGAGCTGGCTGTGTACCTGGTGGGGCTGCCCTGCATGAGGGGCCGCTGGAAGGAGGTGGGCGGACAGGCGCTGTCTGTGTTCGGGGCCGTGCTCCAGTGTGTGCAGAGGCCCCCTGTGGTGGCCAGGAGGGGTCCCAGGAGGTGCAGTGCAGGCTTTTCTTCTTGCGTGTGTGGTTACGTGTACCGAGCCTAGCATAATGGCAGAGGAGCTGTCGTTGCTAGTGCCTGGTAAGAAACGTTTGTCGGGGCAGCAGAAGGCAGAGGTTGGAAATGGGAAGGCTTGAGGTCCTCCTGCATTGCTACTGCCCACGAGCTGGGGCTGCCTGCTGCCAGAGGGATGCTGCGGAGACTGGAGTCTCTTCCAAGGCCGGGGCATTTCTCAGGAATAAACTTGCCTTACAAATAGTCTGGAACCTTTCACAGGGTCTTAGAAGACGGGAGACCAACTCCTGTTAGCAGGGAGTGAGGCTTTGACACGTAGCGCATGTAGGTATAGGCGTGGTTGGGTGTAATTTCATTTAATTTACTGGATTTGTGTCCACTACTTTCAGCACTGGATTTGACTCTGTTTGGGTAGTGCTGGTTTATAGATGTTCAGAGACTTCTTCAAAGTAATGCTAGAGTTTGATTATTGGGTTTGAAGGGTTTGCTTATTTTATTTTGTGACTGCTCTGACCTAGAGAGTTCTTTGTATGACCCAGGAAGGAGTTTTGGAAATAAGCCCTTGGCTAAGCTCTCTAAAGTGCTTCTGTCTGTCCAAGTCACTTTTAGGTTCTTTCACTTATTTAGTAGGGTTCAAATATAAAATCATAGAGAGCACTGAGGTTGGTTAGCAGCATCAGCAATACTAATCAAACATAATTCAACTGACTGTCATGTAAAGGAAGGTAAGATAAGGCAGGGGGAGAAGGCGGCAAGTCACTTCAAAAGAGCTCCTCTGAAACTCAGCTCTGCTCTAATCTGCCTTTCAAATCTGGCTTCTCCTGCCCTCATAGAATGAATCAACTTGACATTTTAGCAATTTTTTAAAGAAAAGGGGTGACGTGTTTAGAATGGATCAAAGGGGGAAGCAGAGAACATCTGAAGAAGATCATCTTTTATCTGATACCCTCTTTCTTCATGGCAGAGGAGCAAAAGTAGGTTAGGTCTTTGTCCCCGCTTTTTGCTCTATGAAGTTTTGTATTGTTGTTCTGTGAAACATGTTTTAGTCAAGAAGGTTTTGTTGTAGGAATTACTGTACATAAGTTTCATATTCAGTGTCTTTGATTATGTGATTTATCAGGAGGATGTGGTCTTTTGCCATTCCCGCTACATGCCATACGTATCCTTTTCACTCTGAAAAGAATTCTATTCTGAAGTAGACAAACAACCGCTTTTGAGTAGATACACAGATACATACACATACATTTATGTAAGTGTGCGCATGTATATATGTATGTAGTATCTAGGGTCAGATGTACAACAGAGATGTTTTCATTATGTCAATCCAACTGTTGTTAAAGAGTTGTTAAAGAGAATTAAGCATACTTTCTCTGAAAGTTGCAGGGGACAAAGAACCTGACTTTTTCCTTTCCAAGTCTCTCTTTCGTGCGGAACTGCTTTTGAACAGTTGTCTTAAAAAATGCTCAGTAGAAGTGTATTTGTCTTGTCCTGGTGTTGATGTTGGAAGTCTTGCAGATTTCTCTAGGAGCAGAGTTAGGGCAGTAAGTCCATCCAGAAAAGTCTCTATTTTCGGTTGTCTGTGCTGCTGCTGTTGAGCTGTAGAAGCTGACTTACGTGTTTCTAAGAGAAACACTTCTTTATTACTGGCTTGCCTAGACCTTGAAAGAGCCAAAAGGTGTGAATGTTTTTTAGAATGTGTTAATAACTTTCCTTCTAGTATGATATGGAAGTGTTTCATTTCAGGATTCCCTGCAAGTATAGCTTAAGCCATTGGTTGCGACCCCCCCACGCCCTGCAAAAAACCCCCACACCCCTTGTCTTATATAGAATGGCAGTCATTTGAGTTGAATTGCTAAAGAAAATAACATGACTTAATAATATAGATGTACTTCAACTTCAAGCACTGTTAATGTTTATTATTTTATACTTTCCAGAGACGCATGGAATCACATTTAGGATTCAAATCAGCGTGAAAGAACTGCTGGATACAGATGTACTTTTAAAGCTGTTGTTTCATTTACCAGTCAATTATCCATCGACTCTACCAGATATTTCTGTTAACTCAGACCAGCTTACAAGGGCCCAGTGTATGGACGTGAAAGATAAATTACTTGAACAAGCAAAGAAGCATCTTTCTGAACCCATGGTACACGATCTGATTCTTTGGATACAGCAGCATCTTAAATATGTCATTAAGCAATCAGCAACAGTTCACAATGAAAAAGCTACTTTGTCAAAAGGAACAAGTGCGGAGGATGGTATCTGGATGCTCCTTGTACATTTAGATCACATGAGAGCGAAGGCAAAATACGTCAAAACTGTGGAAAAATGGGCTTCAGATCTAGGGCTGACTGGAAGACTGATGTTCATGGGCAAGATAATATTGATTCTTCTTCAGGGTGACAGGAGCAACATTAAGGTGCAGGAACAATGAATGTTGACTAGTTCTATCGATTTACCGCTGAAACCTATGTGGCTGAATATTTTGTGTGTGTTTTTCTAAGATTAACAAATTTGGAAGAAGATTGATCATTAGGAGAGTAGGAAGGCCCAACAACTTTATTCTGTTTTTAAGAAAAAGGTGTTCTATGAGAAAGAAACCAGTGATACCTGTAGACCTGTGGCCTGTATTGCTTTGCTTCCCACTGTAATTACACCCCTGTATTCTCTGTGTTTCCTAACTGTAGTATGCCTAGGTTCAGCCTCCTGTGTTTCCCAAATGTGCCAGAAAACAGAAAATTGGTGATGAGAAATTGATAACAAACGCACTTCTAGCTCATTACTAACTGTCTCTTTCCTTGACTTGGACCACATGGTGCTCCTAACGCACCCCTGGGCTTTGAACTTCTTGTCTGTGCTTACAAACTCCCACTGCATTAGGCAGATTTTTGTGGTGATGTTGGAGGAGAACCTTCTGGCTTTTCAAACTCATGTTCTCTAGATCATTTGAGACTGCACTTAACTTCAGGCTGTTGAATAGAAACAGTCATGCGCTTTTTGGGATGGGCACTTTCAAAGTTTGATTGCTGTGCTCTGAAAAAAAATCTGTATGTTTCGTATAGATTTTTGCATTTTACTAAACTTCAAAGATGCTAGATGACATTTAATATTTTGTTCTTTTTTGTCATTTAGGAGTACTTGGTTCTTCAGAAAACTTCTAAGGTAGATGTGGACTCGAGCGGAAAGAAATGCAAAGAAAAAATGATTAGTGTACTGTGTGAGACAAAAGTACAGTCACAGCATAAAAGGTATAATTTAGTACTGTTGTGGATAGAAAAGTAACAGAATCGGTAATTACATTCTGACAAATCTAAGCATATTCATGAGTTTCCCTTTTACAATGTAGGTTTCAGGCGTTTGAAGTCAAAGAATATTCAACGCTGGATGAGCTACAAAAGGAATTTGAAACTGCAGGACTTACAACTCTTTTCTCCGAGTTTGTGCCTCCTCTCTTAAAATAAAATGAAAAGAGAACACTGGACTCTTTGACCAAAGCAGCAGTTGACTGCAGATGCCGATGGGAGATAAAGGGACTAATTCGGCAAACAACGTTAAAGCTTTTCTGCAAAAAAATGCCAGAAGTAGCCATCCTCTTGCAAGAAAAGGCAATTCATACATTAAGAATTGTTTATCTTTTGACATTTATGTATTGATAACTTTTTCCAAGGCACGTGGAGTTAATTGTGATAATTGCATGGCAAGCATGGGAGATGGGAAGAAATCATGTGAAAATAATAGTCTTCTAGTAAGACTCTGTTTTGCAATCCCTGTTTTTCAATATTCTGGTTTTTATCTCTCATGGTAGTGGTTTTTCATAATGGCCTGCTAGAAAGCATGATGAATTTTGCTTTGAAAGCTTATGTGAAGATATTTCTATAAAAAGCATGGCAAACACAGATTTGAATATGTGAGGACAGCATATATTTAATATCCCTTAGGTGTTCATCTGCTAACTTTTCCTTCTCCATTTATTTGACTATAAATGCTAGACTGTTGATTTAAAGAAAAAGTTCATGCCACTTGGGGCCTGAAAAAACTTAGAAGTGTCTTTTTGACTGTTAGTTTTCACTCTTGAAATGTATAAAAACGCCCAAGTGGAGAATTTACATTGATTAAAAAGCTAAGGTAGAGCCAGTTGTAATATTTTCTTCTATGGTTTACAGATTCCTTTTTGCACTTTATCTGGTTGTACTGTTTGTGCATCTTGAGATATCTTGACTCAATTAAACTGTCAGAGCAGTATGTATACAGGCTTCAGTCCTCTGTCTCTTAAGGCTTCTGTCAAGTCTTCGATCATTTTAGAAGCTGGTAAGTTATAACTCCCTATTAAAATTTCCCTACCTTTAGCATTCTTTTTTTTGATTGGTCAGTGGCCTTGGCCAGCTTATGAACTTTTCTGTCACTAGTCTGTGTTTTACTTTGGTATAGTGTTACAAATTACATACATCTTTTTTACAAATTAAGTTGTGCAAGCTCTGTTTGCCTAGGGAGAATTGGATCCTTTTTTCCCTCATAATTATTAATGTCCTTTGGTTTCTATTTTACCTGATACCATTCTCTAGCAAGACTAGGTAAGTTGTCCAGTAGTAAAAATTTGGAATTTCATGCGTTTCTCAGTAGCTAGCAACGCCATTTCAGTTGGTTTTAGCATGTAGCTGAACATGTGCTTTACTGCTCTCTAAAACTCACTCCTAGCAGCCATTCTTTGGTAACTGAATAGATTTGATCAATTCAGCGTAAATTAAATTCTCTCCGTTGTACTGGGGGAAGACTGGTACCATTTGCTTAGTTCCCGTAGTGTGGTTTGGCAAATCTTTACGGAAGACATTTTGATTTCCAGTTTCATGCTCAGACCATGAGATCATACCTCTTTCTTTATGTATACTGGAAAAGCAACTAAAGCAAATTACCATGACATTCGAAGTTTTACTGCTTGACATATCAAATGCATGGAGGATGGTAGACTATTTGAGAGTTTCTTAAGTTTTTCAGGAGTTTGGTCATTTTCCTAATACGGAGTGTCTCAAATACATATGTTGCATGTCATTTTATGCACTGAGGCTTATTTAATGAGACAGTAGCAAAAGCTCTTCTTAACGAGTTCTTTCATGTGTAGCACATGCAGTACTTCAGGCACAGTAGGAAACAGACTGGGCTTTACAAATCTGTTCTATATTATTTCGAAATGGCCTCCTGAGAGAAAGAATATGTAATTTGCTACCATTTTAAGGGTATGCAGAGGTGAATTTTTACTTTTATAAAGAAAAATAAACCACAAATACCTTTAAAATATTAAAATAACTTGTATTTTAAATTACAGTTTTCAGAATTGAGCTGTTCCCTGTCAAAATATCTATGGTGAAAATGGTTTGCCAGTGGAGCATAAAGTCTTGAAGCAGAGGCTCTCCCCTTACGCTGCATGATAGACCTGACAAGTATCAAAACTAAGGAGAGGCCTATGCATGTACGGCGCAAGAGGACTCGATCAGTATCTCTGCAAATCTAAATGTTGTAAGGTTTTGCCAGATGGATTTTATGTCCACAGCCAGGTCTTTGCTTTAAAATGCTTCACTTTCCTGGAAAGAGTAAGGTACGTCAGCACAACCCATATCACAGTCTTGGCCGCTGAAGTCTAGCTGGGGCCTTATCCAACGTGTATAAATCAGTTGTATGTTTCCATTGATTTGGGGAATTGGGTTGGATAGTGTACTTGATCATGTGATCTCAAATCGCTCGTGACTGCAAAAATGATTGGGGCATACGGTTGTTGCGGTCATCTTTCTTGCAAGATTTGATGCAGACTCTCCCAACTTCTTCCTCTCTCCTGTAAAAGCTACTGTAATTAGCTGCATAAGGAAAGCCGTTTGTAGGGTCGGTGGTTGCCAGTTGCACTTGGATATAATACAGACTCCTGTATTTTCTTGAGTATTGCTGCCTGATGGCTTCTTGGTTAACTATTTGGTCAGAGCTAGCATTCTGCAACAGCCAATTTAAAGTAAAAAAGGTTAAAGAATAAATGACAGTTGGGTAAATTGCAGCTCTCTTCTGGTCTGTGCTCATCTTCTTGCCAGATGAAGTTGTTGTAAGGAGCTCGATGATTTCAGTGTTTCAGGAGTTGTAAAAAGCAGTTTATACAATGGATTCTTACCCTAGTTGAATTTGTAACTCAGTAACTCATGCCGGACAAATCAACAAGTCCAGTGAAGGAAAGGACTGCAGTTTTTTTGCTTGGTTTGATGTGCTTCTGAAGAATTACAAATCTGATCGGCCTGATACTGTTCAGACAGCGGAGAACATGAAAACTGATGTCAGTCTGATTCTGTCAAAGCAGATGCTTTTGCCTACCTGTCAATCAGTCACTTATTTTGAAGGGTAGGAGGATATCTTTTGTTCAGACCAGTAAACAGTATTTTTAAAGGTTGTTCTTTTGGAAGGATGTTGCAGCTGTCTGTTAACTGATGGTTTGTTTGCATTTATTGTAAAAAGAGATGGGCAAAGCCTGTGAGCCCCTGGGGCGCAAAAGTCATCGAAATGCATACTGTGGTGCGTGTTCCGCCCTCCAAGGGAACCGAAGCAGGCGCAGAAGAACAAAACGCAGAGAAACGAAGTCAAAACTCCTGAGAATCATTAGGGGATGCATATCAGTGTCTAAAAAGTTAGTGAAGTGTGTGTAGCTATCAGACAATTGACTTGCAAGGAAAAAGAAATCCACAAAGGAAAAACGGTTTAACAAACAAGAAGCTGGCTCGTGGATGTTGTATTATAAATCGTTCTTTGAACAGCATGGTGAGTAAAGCCTCGTTTCACGTGGGCTTTCTGGTGTCTAAACAATTGCGCAGACGAAGCCTTTCTTGAGGAAGAGACATCCGTGATGGTGCTCTCCCAGGTGGGTTGCCCGGTCCCTGACACCGATGGTGCTCCCTGCATAAATCATTAAGGCATCAATAACATTTTTTCTCTGCTACCTGTTTTCATCAAAGCTGTAGGGACTTGGTTTCTTTCAGGCTGTTAACCCCTCGTTTTAATTGAAATGAGTTGAATTCCAAAGTTGCAGAAGTTTTTTAAGAGTGTAAGCACGCGTGCTTCCGTACGGACAGCACAGCCATGTAACCGTGGTTTCCTCTGAAAAGCAGGCTAAAATGAAAGCTGTTGCAATAGGACTGACTGCTTGAAGAAAGGAGGCTGTAGTGAGGAGGGGGTCGGCCTCTTCTCTCTGGTAACACGATAGGATGAGGGGGAATGGTTTGAAGCTGCGCCAGGGCAGGTTTAGGTTAGATATTAGGAAAAACTTCTTCACTGAAAGGGTTGTCAGGCTCTGGAATGGGCTGCCCAGGGAGGTGGTAGAGTCCCCATCCTTGGAGGTATTTAAAAGAAGGATAGATGAGGTGCTTAGGGACATGGTTTAGTGGTCGGGTGGCAGGGTTAGGTTAAAGGTTGGACTCGATGATCTTAAAGGTCTTTTCCAACCAAAGCGATTCTATGATTCTAAGAATTGAGTTTTTAGGAAAAAAACTTTTTGAATCCCTTGCCTTATTAAGTGTGAAATGGATTAAGAAGGAAAGAAGGATACGTAGAAATAGGAGCAAAACCCCAAACCCATCACCGGCCCTGTTTGCAGTGGTTTTGCATGAATTGCATCGCACCCGAAGCGCCCATTCTCATCCCGGAGAGACGTGCTCAACCTGCAGAAGGGTGTGCGAAACCGCAGCTGAATGAATGTCTCAGGCGGCATCCGCCGGCCTCTAGAAGAGGTGGCACTGGCTGGGTCGGGCAGCTTTGCTGGCCAACGGCACGCCTTCGCTTTTTCTGCTCCTTTCCTATGATTTCAGGAGTGTCGTGTGTCTTGTGTGTCCTGTGGCACGGGAAGAAGTCCGGAGGAGTCTGAGGAGCGCTCCTGTCTCGTTACCCTTTGTGCAGCAAGTGAGAACTGAAGTAACCAAAAGGGTAACGTGAGATCTGGGTAATTTTTACTATTACATGTAATATCAGGTCTTGCTACATAATTATGCCACTGCTACGGCAGAGCAGTGATGTCTGTGGAAACAGGGACATTAGCGTCCTAACAGATTAAATGACTCAATTCTGCAAGAAATCAATCTTTCTACGGTTCCGTTTTCTAGAATCGTTACTGACCACCACCGTGACCAAGGTCTGTAGATAAAGCCACGTCTGTCTTGGTAGAGGGAGGAGCAGGAGTAAAACTCCCTTCTTTCCTTTTAGTGATCTTTCAAGGCATTATTTACAGCATTAATACATACTGCTTAGATTTAAGAGTTTTTCTTATCTCTTGGAAAGAAAGCTTTATGAGCATCACATACTGTGAAGTAGCCTCCCATTCAGAAGAACAGCGTGACTTCAGTGGAAGTAAAGCGATGTTTCCAGAGGAGGGAAGCGCTTTTAGTGGGGGACAGCGTCAGTACTAGGAATTCATCAGCTTTTTTTACTTATTTGGTCTCATTAAGATTATAATTCTTGTACGCATTTCCCCCCCCCATTTTGTTACTGCTGTTACAGGGAGGATGAGATACTGTGAGAACTCATTGATTAAAATCCTTGACATAATCAACTAAAAAAATGGAAAGTAGTTTTGACTGGTTTGTGAATAAGGCTAATTTTTGTGGGTTTGTAGTGCTATCTCCTTTTCCTATAATAAGACTATTTGCCTCTTCTTTCTGTGTGCATGACCCACAAAACCCACCGAGATTAGTGTAAATTACAAGCAGAAGTGCTGTGATGAGCCCAAAGAAACTTTGTAGTGGAAAAATACTTTGTTTACATTGTTTCTTCTAAAAACAGTTTAATAAACTCTGCATACGGGTGATCTAAAACCTAGCATCCCTTGGGTTTGTTCAGCTTTGTCTGTGAGAATACAAACATAATCATAGAATCATTTAGGTTGGAAAAGCCCTTTCAGATCACCAAGCCCAACTGTTCCCCTACCCCTGCCATCCCACCCCCAAACCCT
>NW_009269998.1:662316-665338 GCF_000687185.1 Egretta garzetta
CCTGGGAGCAGAGCCCGACCCCCCCGGCTCCCCCCTCCTCTCAGGCAGTTGTAGGGAGCGATGAGGGCTCCCCTCAGCCTCCTCTGCTCCAGGCTGAACCCCCCCAGCTCCCCCAGCCACTCCCCAGCAGCCTGGGGCTCCAGCCCCCCCCCCAGCTCCGCTGCCCGTCTCTGGACATCGACAGCAAAGGCCCCAAAGAGCCGCCCGAGCGCAGCCTCCGCCCGTGTTCGCAGTTCCCTCTCCCTCCCTGCCTGGGTCTCTGCTGCCCGGAGCTGTCCCTGCTGGGACCTGTGGCTCTGTCCCCACATCGTGTGATCGATTGGTTGAAATACAATGAGGAAAAGTTGCACACACTTGTATTTCTGCCAGAGTTTGAAACTGAAATTGCTTATATTATGAAATAGTGCAATCTCTGGCGTCAACTTTCATATATCTTATGTCATATATCATATATCATATGTCTTAAGCGTTATCATCCCGTCTCTTTGTGCGTAACACACGCAATGCCCGCAGAGCTCTGTTCTGGTTTTATATTCTATACGTGTACTTAACTTTATGTTATCTTATGCAGGAGTTATCATTGTTTATATGCTTAATTATAGACCTAAATGGAACTGGAAACGTAAATAATAGCATTTTGCAGTTATTGTTCTGCGCTATTTCCATATATTGGCTTTTATATCAGTATTAGGCTGTGTTTTCTAACCTCAAAGTATTAACCTGCGGTGAAGAGAACCCTTCAGAGTGACAGAAAAAATTGCCTAAAAGACACATTAATTTAAGGGATTCTTTGGACTCTAAAAGTGCATCCCTTAATGTTTTCAGTTAATTATGCATTCAGGTGCCTTAATTTTATGCTAATAAGGTAACCACCGTTACACTTTTGATTTTCTTTGTGTTTCTTAATGTAATACAAGTAATCCGTTGCTATCCTGCGTTAGAACACAGCTGATGGTGAATTGGGGTCAGTATTTTATTAGTATTTCCCATTATAAACATCTGTGACTCATTCTCTGCAGGCGCCGTTCCCCGTTATGACTTGAATGCAAAGAGTCATTTTAGGCTGGAACGCGATACAAAAGATCTCTGCGTGAGAACAATAACTCTGCTTTGTGCAGCTTCTGCTATTGCCACCTTTTACGTTCCTGCAAATAAGAAACGGAGACTGATTGATACGGGAAGCAGTCAAATGATCACGGTTTTCTTGAGCTGAACTGAATGGGCCAACCCATGGATCTTGGTGGCTGCTGCTTGGAGGCGGGGTACTCTCTACGCCTTTATGGGACCACTTTTTGGCAACTTCTAACGGCTCCACCAAAGCAATTAGCTGGCTATCTCTTGAACTTTATGAGGAGAATTGAGGGACCTAATTTCACCTCTGCGGAGAACGAACGGTTGACTGCTGCTTGATCGGAGCTTTCCATCAGGAGAGCGGCCTGGCGCTCCTTTTACGTTCGTGCCACGGGGGCTAATAACCTAAAGCTTGCGCTTGCGCTCATCACGAGAACGCTGCAGAGCAAAATCAGTGCCGCTGTTTTAAGACTGAAGGTGCTAAAATCAATGTACCTTTACTGTTCTTGGGGTGCACTTAGGAAAAAAAAATCAACGCAAAATGATTTTGTTGGTCTCTGGTCAATCACTAAACTGTAGTAGTGTACGGAGGCAGGGTACGTTTTTATGGGAGTTGATGCTATGAGTAGCTTTCAGTCAAGATAATATAAAAACCCCCAGTTCTTTAAAGTAAAATAACTGGGTTACTTGTGAGAACACTGTCCACATGAGACACTGAACAGAAGCTGAGCTGTATGGGTAGGGCTATGCCAGAGGCTGATTTTTATTTGGTGGAAGTGGAGGTGTTAGGATGGAACAGACGGCAATAAAAACACTGGTGATGTGGCTCTCAGAGAAGCCAGAAGAAAGTTTTTTTGGATTGATTACTCTCTGGAAAGAGGTTTGGGAATATGAGCAAAGAAATAGCTTCTGTATCCAAGCTTCAAGTAGAAATGCCTGAAATAAATGCATAGCTTCATTGTAATTTTCTCTTTTTAGCAGGAACGACATGTAGAACTGAGACCAAGTAATGGGAGTTTTCACGGGTATGGAGATGACTAACCTCACTCAGGAGCTGTAGGCTGTCCATGGAGGAATTAGAGCAATTCTTAGAAATTTTCCTCAAATAACCCAGGGATGAAAGAGGCTTTGTTGAGGCAACAACCTCCAAAAGTCTCGTAAGACTGGGAAACCAGATTGTCCTACCTCTGCCTGGTTGGGCAGGTTGATGGAAGAGGCGACCAGCAGCTTTCAGGAGCAGATTATCTGCAAAATATGGGCGTTCTGGAAAGCAAGGACTAAGAGGGTTGACAAATCACCTTCGGGGAAAAAAAAAAAAGTCCACTTCTATACGGAATCAGAGAACACAGGTAAGTGTTTCGTTTTTATGAGACTTTTCCTGCATTATAGAGACTTGGCGTGGAGATGTTAGAAGGTCCTCGCTCACATAGTGCGTAATGTCTTGGGAGGCTTACGTACTTCAGTTCCACATCAGTTGCGAAGATCATTTTGGATGATAACGGTGCTCAGTGGCATCGCAGGATTTAAGTGCTGCAAACCTATGCTGGGTCAAGGATTTGCTATGGGATTAAGAGCCACCCTTTAAGGATGGGTTAGATGAGGCACATCAAAAAAAAAGCAAAAATGGGAAGGAAAGAAAATACTCCACTGACATGGCTACAAGAGTTCCAGAAAATCATGTTTCTGAGGCACTGGTACGGCAAAGGAGGACTTCAAGGTTGCTTTTGTATTGACAAGGAGCCAAATGCTGGAAACTCAGCTGGGCGTGAGGGTGTCAGTCGGAGTTTCTGGGCTGTACCGTACCCGGAGAGTGCCTGGAGCTTGGCACAGAGCCTGTGTCTTTCCTGCCAGCCGTGCACCAGATTTCTTTTTTCCTTTTTTCTTTTTTCCTTTTTTTTTTTTTTTTTTTATTTTTTTTTTTTTTTAAGGGAAGCCGCAGAAGGGGGGCTGG
>NW_009269998.1:665982-683064 GCF_000687185.1 Egretta garzetta
TTCCCTCCCGCCCGTGCCCAGATTTTTTTTTTTCTTTTTTTTTTTTTTCTTTTTTTTTTTTTTTTTTTAATTTTTTTTTTATTTAAAGGCAGCTGCAGAAAGGGAGCTGGAGGCTGCTTGCTGTGAATTCTGTTATTTACTTCCTACAGAATTATGAAAAGATGCTACAGGTTTCCTTCAGACTAAATTTTGAAGAATCAGGGGGGAATGCTTCTTCAAACAAAGAAAGGAACAGTGACAAAACCTCAGGAGAAGCTGTTCATTTACATAGTGGTGCTGTGAAAAAAGAAATTATCATAACAAGAAGGACAATCGTAAAGCAGAGCAGGGATGAAGATGTCCCCAGAGCGGTCCAGGGTGGCTGTCTCCGGCAGAAGCTGATGTTAGTAATCAGAAAAGGAGAACAGGTATTGGTGGTGGGGTAGTGCCTGTTGCTGGCACTAAGGAGCGTTTTGGAAAGGGGAAAATTTGGGACAAGGCAAAGCTTGGAAGCACAGGCAGGACGCTGATGATTTTTGAGGTCTCGGCTTTTAAACGTCCACGGAAGCTGGGCTACATGAGGTGCAACAGAGCAACACCCACGGGAGCACGGGCCCTGGCTCCGAAATACTCATTGAACCGATCAAATCTAGGGGGAAAAAAAGGGAACTAAATCGAGACCGTGCAATCGGTTCCAAAGGCAGAGGGGCCTTGTAGAAGGCGAGGCTGTTCGGTACTGGGGAGCGCTGGTTTTGGAAGCTGGGCTGTTGGAATGTTCCTGGTAGAGCTAATCGCTGGGATTTTTTGCATAGTTATTAGTAATAGCTATGTAAAAAAGGGAAATAATTGATTCTTACTCATGCAGTTTATGAATTCTTTCTATAAATTCATTGCTAAGTTGAAACAAATGAGTTGTGGATACCTGTTTGGCAGCAAAATAAAAAGTTTTCCTGCCTGTAGGTAGAATGTGAATGACCTAAGAGAAATTTTAGCTGTTAGGTTTCCTATGGATCTGAAGTAGGAATGAGTTACAGCTGGCTGAAAGTTTCTTACTAACAGCAAATCATTAAAAGCGGAGCGAGAAAGACTACAAAATTTCAGCTGCTGTGGAATAAACTCCCACAGAGAAAGGTGTGGGTGCGTGTAATTCCTGTTACTCAGTATTTTGTAAGGACTCTTAGGAGGAGCAGCAAGGTGGTCCAAGATGTTTCTGGGTAGAAATAAGGAATTTTTAATTTTCTGAGCCAGCAGCAAGAGATTCTGTTTATGCCATTTTCCAATAGCAGAAAGAGAAGGGAGGTACTTCTGGAAGCGTATCACGAGGGAGTAACAGAACTTTAAACAAATCTGTAGGTCTCATTCATAAGTTAAAATAAAAAAACTCCACAAACAAGAGTCCAAAACGCACGCACATGGAAATATCAAAGCCTTTCCAAAAAATTCTGGTTCTTTATCTTGAACAGAAGAGGTTTGGTTTTTTTTTTTCTTGTGTGAGAGACTTATTTTTGTGGTGGTCAGTAGCAAGCAGGAGAGGAAGCGGAGGCCTGGGAGAAGACTACTTTCATGGCAAAACATAGCTTGTGGCAATCTGAAGTGACAGCTCTTAGGTTGTGCCCGGACATATTTGAGAGGGGTGGTTTTGGTTTCATTTTGGTTTGGGTTTTTTTGTCCTAGCAAAACCGGTGGGCGTGCTGGAAGATGCTAAAACCTTTCAACAAGAACTAGTATGTGAACAAATAACCTGCAGTAAACTTCAGGTCATCACTCAAGGTCAAATATGGTGTGAGGTGTTCCAAAAAGCAGCAATTTCCCTTTGGATACAGAGTAAAAAGGGTGGACTTCCCAGTGACAAGCAGAAAACAGGCTGTGCAGAAATAAGAAGCCTTGGCCATTCTGGAAAGCCATCGCAGAGCATGATAAAAATCAGAAATGCCACCGGTGGTTGGCAGACTGCTCCGCGTTGGGTCTGTTTTGTTTCACAACCCCTTTTGTACTGAACCCAGGCAGGAGAGGAATTAAAAGGGCTTGTGTAGCCATGGGCTTGTGATGGCAGCATCCTAAGGCTGTCGGCGATGAAGCCTCATTTCCTTGGAAAACAGTAGCTGGCAGCGGAAAAGCCCCTGCTTGTTATGGAGGAGGCTTGTGGTCAAGACACAGGGTGTCCCTTCGTTTGCCGGTGCTGACCCGAAGAGGAGAGCAAAGGTTTGCTCGCTCAAGGACTGGCTCTGTGCTGAAAGCAGGGGTCTTCTTCACTGTCTCTTACGGGCGTGATTTCGGTCAGGCTGGCCCCAGAATTGAGAAAGCAGCTCTGGCAGCGAGGGCTGGAAGAAATGGGAAAGCGAGGCACGTTCTGTCCTGGCGAAGGGGGCAGAGGCTGACCCTGGCCGACCTTGCGATGGGCACCAGGGGTTAGGTGGGCACCGGGGCTGGGTTTAGGCTGGATGAGAATGGTTACCAAGCGTGCCTCTGGGGACACCTGACTGTGACAGGACAAGGGGTAATGGTTTTAAACTAAAACAGGGTAGGTTTAGACTACATCTAAGGAAGAAATTCTTTACAGTGAGGGTGGTGAAACACTGGACCAGGTTGCCCAGAGAGGGGGTGGAGGCCCCATCCCTGGAAGCATTCAAGGCCAGGTTGGAGGGGGCTGTGAGCAACCTGATGTGGTTAAAGGTGTCCCTGCTCCTGCAGGGGGGTTGGGCTGGGTGACCTCTAGGGGTCCCTTCCCACCCAAAACATTCCATGATTCTATGACTGTCACCCCCCCTGCATTAGGTGCCACGTTGTCCCATCAACTCCCCAAGTTCTGGGTGTTTTTTATATACGAGCAATTCTAGCTAGGGGCCATCTCGCCATTGTGAGGGTGGAAATAACTTGATTCCAGAGCTCTGTGCTACAAAGCACCATCTGAAATGTCTTTCTATTTGTAAAGCGTAAGAAAAAGACCAAATAGCGAGAGTCAGCTACACGGCAAAATACCGACAGTATGGGATGCGGCCTGTCAATCTGTGAGAATCCATCCATGGTCGTGTATATAAATGGAACAATAATTGTTTGTTCTTCTTCAGAAATGCAGTTTATGCAGTCTATATAAAGGCAAATTATTTAGTGCAGTGCAAGGAAAATTCTTTTTTTTTTTTTTCCCTATCTGAAACCAATTTAATATTAACTGATGGAACCATTAGAAGATACTGAGCCCAATATGAATCCCTTTGGTGGAATGGGCGATGTGGAGGAGTGGCTTATCTCACAAAAAGCCTGCCTCTGTTTTGGAGGTAATGGGTTTTTTTATTTTTTTCGCTTTCTTAATAATAGAGGAAGAGAAAGGGATAGATCTGCTAGAATACTCTCCTTATCATCTTACTAGCCTATGCTCTCATAGAGAGGAGCAGCGGAGAGTTGAAAGGGGAAAAATCCTGACTATTGTGCTTTCCCTGAGATAAGGAATATTTTGGAGTCCCTTGTCTCATGCATGAAGCCTGGTAAAAGGGAGTTGCATTAACATACGGAAGAGTTTTGGGGGGAAAACCAGATTTTAGCCTCAGGAGCCTGCTTTTGACTCCTGATTTGTCTGGGTGTTTTGTACATCTTTGAAAAATGAATGCTGAAAGGGGGACCGTGAGCCACACGGGCTGCGGTTCCTGCAGTGACCTCAGGAGGTGAAAGCACGGTTGAAAAGGTCTATTTTAAATGTTTGAGGAATTAATAATTGCTGAAAAGTGCAGATTGCAAGAAGAACAACCATTTTATATGCCATGTTACAGACAGATCCGGCACTCGCGGGAGGCATTTGTGACAACAGTCTTTCAGTGGGTGACATTTATGTACGTGATAAAGAGACAAGGCCTCTTTATGTAAAATTTACAATGAGCTTTCTAAAGCCATCAGGTTTTTTTAGGCTTAAAAAATTCCTTCGGTCCTAAAATTAACTCCTCATGTTTGGCAATCTGCTCCTGGGGGGCTGGGGAGGGCAGCCCCCTGGGTGGCAGTGGGGCCACAGCATGGGAGGCTGCGGGGCTGGGGACCGAGGGGACGGGGCAGGATTCGGCGGTGGGCAAGCGCCAGCCGAGAGGGCTGCTGCTGTGGGACTGAGCGTGGCAGAAGAGGTGGTAGTGGTGGGGAAATGTGTCATCACCCTTGTTTTTTCTGAAATTGTGTTTGAGAGTTGGGAAGGAGCTTTAATATCACGTGCTTTTTGTTATTTATATCTTATTATTTGTATTAGCGATACAGGGCCAGCAAAGAATTATGAGGGAGAGAAGAATTAGAGTGGATACACTGAACGAGGGAGAAGGAAAGGTCGAGGGAGGTTCTCCTCCCCCTCTGCTCTGCCCTAGTCAGACCCCACCTGGAGCACTGCATCCAGTTCTGGGCATCCCCAGAAGGATGAGGAACTACTGGAGAGAGTCCAGGGGAGGGCTACAAAGATGAGGAGGGGACTGAAGCATCTCTCCTACGACGAAAGGCTGAGGGAGCTGGGCTTGTTTAGCCTGAAGAAGAGAAGACTGAGAGGGGATCTCATCAACACGTACAAATAGCTCAAGGGTGGATGTCATGAGGATGGAGCCAGACTCTTCTCAGTGGTGCCCAGTGTCAGGACAAGGGGCAATGGGCACAAACTAAAGCACAAGAAGTTCCAGTTGAACGTGAGGAAGAACTTCCTGACTTTGAGGGTGACAGAGCCCTGGGAGAGGCTGCCCAGAGGAGTTGTAGAGTCTCCTTCTTTGGAGATACTCAAGCCCCACCTGGATGATGTCCTGTGCCCCCTGCTCTGGGTGACCCTGCTTGAGCAGAGGGGTTGGACTGGGTGATCTCCGGAGGGCCCTTCCAACCCTTGCCATTCTGGGATTCTGTGAAAAAGACATTGGACTAGAAACTGATGCTAAAACCAGTGGGAGGGAACGGAGCAGAGGGTGCCAGGCAGAGTGCAACACGTGCAAGCAGAAAGCATGGAGGGAGCCCAGCGGCTGCAGCAGGCTGCTTGGATCCCCGGTTGGAGCCGGTGGCTCCTACATGTTGGAGATCAAGACAAAACAGTAGGTACTGACTTTCCATTCAACTGGAAATTTCCACTTGTGGTGAGAACATTAGTGAGGGATTTGTGGCGTTGTTTGCACATAATACTTTCAGGTTTGCAATGTAGGAATTGATAATCACTTTTAGCAGAAAGCTGTAAACACTGTGTCTCTCAAAAGCAGCGAGATTCTTCAGTCCCTCAAAACCTCCCAGTAAACTAAACTCAGCAATAACTAGAGGCATCCAATCTGAATTAATTTTAGTAAGAGAAACTATATGCTAGAGTTTTTATTGGGTGATACATGGACAAGGCTTTGGATTCAGCCATCACCTGACATTCTCACCTTCAAAAATAAGTGTTTTGTTTTAGGGTATTGTAAGCAGCACCTGTGCAGGGGTTTGAAGGACAAACCCTGATGTGGTGCCTCTGCAGGATGCCTGGTTTTGTCCAACTTTTCTGTATGGAGAAGAGGATACGTACAGGGAGGCTACATTTTGCCGAGCAATGCTATGAAAAGACAACTTCACACATGGGCTTGAGAAATCCACGGAGGTGAGTGGATGGCTCTGGGGAAGCGGTGGCCCCGCGGGGTCTCTGACCACACGCTTTGGCCAGCCGTGGTCCCTCTGGACCCCCTTTATCCTGTTTAATGTGGCAGTTGTCGGTACAAGAGAAGCTTTATGGTGTGGATATGTGCTCTCCCAAAACTTTGCCTTCTCGCTGAGCCTGCTGTGCCCCTGATTTAATCCAGAATAAGCTGCGTTTTGCTAAGAAGTGCACTAACCCACTCAGATACTGTCTTAGATCTGGCAGGCTGCAGCGCATCAGAGTATTTTGATAAGCATCATGTCTCCTTGGAAACTTACTACTTAGCAGTAACTTGACGCTACATTTGGAGTGTTATGATTAATTTAAGCCTCGCTTCTGCAAAGACACATGGTATGGGCCGCCTCCTACAGAAGCGAGGAGTCTTGTTGAGCTTATCAGAACAGCTCGCGTGTTCGGAAGGGTCCCTGTGGGGTTTAGGAGCTCTTCTCTGAATCTCTTCAGGCTCTGCTTTAAGCTCGTTGGTTATAAATCTCACTTGTTATCCTTCGGTATATTTTTAGGAGTCCGTTGTCTAATTCGCTATTTTAAAAACGTTTCTAAAAAGTCTACCTCTACAGTTATGAATAAATATAAAGCTCCTTCTGAGGCCATTAGATAGTATTTTAATTAGGCTGGCAAAATTGCTTTTGGCTTGTCTTTAAAGTCTTTAGTATCTTATTTCTATTAACAAAATGGTAATCAACGTTAAATTCTGAAATGTAACCAAAGTAGGTCATATTTTTATTAACCGGAGATAGATAATGAATGTGCCCTATATAAAGATTTGGATTAAATCTTCTGAGATGCCGAGGATAGTGTTTTAATTAAGGTAATCCTTATTTGCATCTAACAAACACTATTGCTGCTTAGAAATTTAAGACCTTAGTGATGCATATTAGTGCATTACCTCAACGAATCTAATAGAGATTTAATACTTGTATTTGAAGTAGCAATCTGTCATAAATTAAGAGCATTTGCATAATAAATTTAAACCACGTTATTCTTTGCAGAGTTTTATGTAATTAAGGAACACATTCGACATTAAAATTTTGTAATTTTTATAGCACTAGGAAGGTGGACTTTGTTGTTGCTGTTGAACGAGCCCTTGTTTTCGCCTGCTTGTAATACAGAGAAGTCCAGCTATTGCAGCAGCGTTACACACGTGTGCCGAGTTTCTTCCTGACCCCAAAAGTATTTTGGGACACTTGGCATAAAGAATGGGACTGTGTATACCATCCCACTGAACGCTAAAGTGGGGTTTACAAATCATGCTTTAAAAACTCGATAGACGCTTTACGAATTTGCATTGTGAGATGTTACGAGTCCAATGTCTGAGGTAGAGATTTGGCCTGGGTTACGGGCAAAAGGATTGTACTCGATACGGTACGTTATAGGCTATCAGTATAGGTGTGTATGCAAAGGCAGTGCTCAGCTGATTTTGGTCAGAATTAACTTAAAGTGTCAGTCATTTTTATACATTAAATAACATAACTGGAGGCTTTTACATTGAATACAGTCTGAGCATCCTTTGTCCATGAAGACCTTACCATTCCTTTGATATCTCGGTTGCGTTACCTGATTTTTGCGCTCTGGCTCTGTAGTAATCTGCGGGAGTAACTGCAAAGCGAAGCAGACAGACACGTTCTCGCGCGTGTGCTGTGATGCCAGGGTTAGCTGGTGTTTGAGTAAGAGTTCTTGTAATACCCTCCGCTGAGTTATGAGACTGGTTTTAAACTAAAGGAGGGGAGATTTAGACTGGATATTTAATTCTTTACAATGAGGGTGGTGAAACATGGGAAAGGGTTGCCCAGAGAGGGGGTGGAGGCCCCATCCCTGGGAACATTCCAGGCCAGGTTGGACGGGGCTGTGAGCAACCTGATGTGGTTCAAGGTGTCCCTGCTCCTGCAGGGGGGTTGGGCTGGGTGACCTTTGGGGTCCCTTCCAACCCAAAACATTCTAGGATTCTATGGCTTTCTCGCCATGCTTGCTGAACGTCATCCACAGCGCCCCACTCCCTGCAGGGCAGGAAGGATGTGGTAGCAAATCTGCTCTCGTCTTCCATTAAAAGCGCTCTCTATGCTGGTGTTACTCTCGTTGTGCCAGATCTTCTTTCCATTTCGCCTGGTGGGATGCACAGAACAGAGTCAAAGCAGCTTTGGGTGTGCTTTGTCATGTTCCTATATGGGTAGGGATTTCCCTACCTCTTTTAATTCTGCTCTTCCCTATGGGGGAAGACCACTCTGATATTCACGCTTTAATTTTGGTTTGTATAATTTAACCCTGCTGCTCCAGCTGGGAACCACGGTGCACAATTCTCATCTCTTGGGTATTTATGGCCATCTCAAACAGTATCTTTCTTGCTCGCAAACAAAAAGCAAATCAATGGGAAGATCATAAAGATTATCTTGATTAGCTTCCTTCCAGCATAACCCCACAACCATAAAACAACGTTGTCCTATAAGTCAAAGTTGTCCTATAAATTAACATTGCCCTACAAATGAACATAAAAGAATGCTCCTACTAGGAGTTCCATGTTATATGCAGTCAAGTAATATGAAATACTTTATTTATGTCAAAGTCACTGAATATAACATGTTCTTGCTATCCGTAGATGCCAACTATTGCAGTAGACACAGACGAATCTCTCTTTTGGGATGGACAACTTCACCGTCCTATCTGAGTTTGATATTCCCTTTCGTGGTTTAGCGAAGAATATAAAGGAAAGCCAGGACTACGTAGGACAGCAGATGGGTCTTGTTCAGGCTCTTCCCTAGCTGTTAGTGTGCACTATGGTTATAAATGCTGTCTCTTAAAATGTTGTGTAAATTTTACACTTGTTTACACCGTTTGCTTTTGACATCGAGAGTTGGCAAATCGCAATCTCTCCTATGTTTGTTATGCTTGGGATGCTCATCACAGCGGTTCTGCCTCTCTTCTCTCTTTATTTTAGCATTCCGTAGATTGATGCTGCAAATTACATGTTATTTTTTCCTCCTTCGTAAACCCGTGTCAGGGAAGTAGAAAGACCTCAGCTACTGCGATCAAAGGTTGCTAGGCTTTGCTGGGTAGCATGTCATGAAGTTCAGCCGTGATGAATGGTGCTAGGACTCGAAATAAGAGTAGCAAGTCTAAGAGCATGAGTCACTGTGCTAGGTCTTCATGTCTGCAGGAAATGTGTGTGAACTGCTGGCTGAAAGCATTGACAATTTTCCATTAGTAATGAATTACAGTAGTAATTTCATTAATTTCCTCACCTCAGTCAGGATATGTTAGTGTAAGTTGCTTAACCAAGCATCAGAGGAGCCATTGCAGTTAACCTTTAGTCCTGTGCTGTGTAACCAGGACCAGTTAAGAAGTAAATTAGCGTAACATCCCTTCTAAAAAAAATTACTTTAGATAAGCAGCGGACATAATTTTTGCCTGTTTTTAATTTAATAGCAGGTTTATGGTTTTATGCAAAACCATTCACATTACGTCTGACCCTCTGGGAGCTGGGTTTTTTCGCCTGTGTAATTTGGTGTCTTTAATAATCTGCTGTCTGTTAAATCCAGCACAGGCTTGATTAATGAATTGTGATGAACCAATGCATTAATTTACAGGTTTGGTCTAATACCCTAAAAGGCTACATCAGTGCTTCCAGTTATTAATGCTAATAAACTTGGGAGAAAAAGCACCACGAGGAGGGGTAAGGGAAGGTAACGTGTGACAAGTCTTGTCTTTATTCAAGCATTTATGTCTGCAGCTACTTTTCTTACAAGAGAACTGCAAAAGCCCTTGACAACGCACAACATCAAGTCAAGATCAGCTTAGTAGTGTTTAAAAATATTGTAAAATTTCTGAAGCTGTCTGTCTCTGTTCCATAGTCAAATCCTTTTTCACTGCTGAAAGTCCTTAATCAATATAGCTTTTCATGCTGTATTTTTAAATACTGCGTTACATAGTTTTGAAGTCCTTTGCTGTTAAAAATCTGTGGCTGGAACATAATCTTGAATACAAATTTCTCTGAAAAGTCACTCCAGCAGACTGGTAGGTAGGCATAGAAGGAGGCATATGCATGAGAATGGTGGGGATTTGATGTTGACAAAATTTTTTATGATGAGCAACTCATTCCTGCGATGAAATTGAGGCTTTTAAGAAGATCCTTTTGAAGACTTTAAACAAATCTGCAAGCAAAATTGCAAAGTTTTGTGGTTTTTTTTTTTAAAAACCCTCCATGTGTCTGTTGCATGTAATGATTTGGAAGAGTGGAGTGTATTCTGTTAAGTCTGAAAAGAGCTGGTACATCGAGGAAAGGGAATCGTAATTGATTTATTTATTTTTTATTGTGAAAGTAGGGTTTGGGAATGGGGTAGTCACGTCGAGTGAAGATTTTAGGTTGGTGTAAAAAAGTATGAAATTTTGGCTTTGATGCTGAGCCTTTAGATCTTGAAAACATCTTAAAACAGGATCGAAGTTCAAAGAATGGGCTGTCTGTCCTCTCTTCTGGGGCATTAGCTCACGATACTGGAGCTCAGACTTCTTCAAATTACAATTCCAGCCTTGCCTTGTTCTGATAAATATAATCTGAGAATTATTATTTTAGACGTTGATGTATCCATCTTCCTGTCTATTAAAATATAGCATGACGTTTAAAGCCCATTTTAGCAATCGTGCCTCAGGCATTTTCTTTCTAGTGGGGCACAGGAATTTTCACTTGTCCTTGAGATAAATGACACTGGTGTAGAGCTGGCATCTCGAAGTCTTGCTTCGGCATCTATGGCACCAAAGCGTTGCTGGAAACCTTGGAGTGAGACAGAGAAATTAACACTCTTTAGGCTGAGCAAAATAATTTCCCCCTATTTTTGTTGCTTCTTTCACTTCCTCACCGTTTGGCAGAGAATAATCTCTGCTACATCTTGGCTATTTTAATAGGATTCAGAACGCATGATCACATTAGATACTGTACCTGAGGCAATCTGTGTTTAGACTGGTGATAATTACATGCAAAAGTCATTCAACAATGAGGCAATTAATGCTGATGAACTTTAATAAAGTCAGCTGTCAGCAATAGATATTGCTGGCAAGTTTCCTAATCCTATATTTATAATACTTTGAAATTCCCTTATGTTCTTTTCTATTCTAGAATGCATTTCTGTTCAACGGGTTAAAAAAAAAAAACAAACCCAAGAAGTTTACCGCCAGAAGATATAGCCAGCAACATATTTATATATGGCACGAATATGACCAAAGAGGTCAGAAGTGACCCCTGCTTATCAGATTTACCCCCGTGATCGGTGTTTACCGAAGAAGATGATAGACAGAACAAGGCAAATCCTCTCTGCAGAGGAGAGGGGAAGCGTTAGATCAGGAACGCAGGGCTTACACTTCCCCTCATTGTTGATTAACAAGCATTAAATTATGCTTAATGTCAGATGTAGGCAGGTCATTGTAACGTGGTGTCAGTGTCAATTAGAAGATCAAGCCAGTTAGCGTCTGGGATTTGCAAAATTCTGAAATGTGGGTGCTTTGCTGCAGAGACAGACTTTTGTGAAGTTCTTAGTTATCCTAATTGGTTATATGGCCGGATTAATTTTCTCACTGGAAAATTCCATTATAAAGCCATTATTCTTTAGAACAGAAAGCAGACAGAGGCGCCCAAGCTTTTTTGCCTTTCCACAGGCAACTAGGAAGTTGCAAGGGGTGGGTTGATGGGAGGAACGAAGCGGCCTCCTCGTTAAACTTGATCAAACGCTACAAAGACAATGCAGAGCTGAGCACTTTTTGCTGTGGACCAGTCGCTGTGACTTGATGGACAAGGTAGGTGGAAAATACGTGGACAAGGTAGGTGGAAAATACGTGGACAAGGTAGGTGGAAAATACAAAAGAAACTGGTCCAGGGTAGAGACGTGATAGCTAACAGAAGAGCACGTGTCCTTCCGTGAAATGATATGTAAAGTCGACTAGATGTGGGAATAGTTTTTAAATGGCAGACATAACATTTATTTCTTTGCTAATCCAGTATAATACATATAAATCATGTGCCTTTATAGAGCTGCTATGCGTTAGGTTTAGGGCAAGAGCTTGCTCTGGATCCCCTGGGAGAGCGGCGCTGGTAGGAGCATTGAAAGCCATCGCTTTGGAGAAGGACTCCTTTTGTCAGCAGCTTGCTTTTTTCTTCGAGGAATGCAAAGGGAAACACCAGTGAGGTATTTTGCTTCTTTGTATGTTTTCTTATTAAATGCAAAGGCGTTACCTTTAAGGCTGTGGATGGCCGGGGGGGATATCCCTGTAGATGTATGTGTTCTCCTTCTTTTCCCGGTTGGCCGTGGTCAGAGCCCTCGCCTGGGTGCAGGGGTGGTCTAAGCCAACGTGACTCTCCTCACACTCTTCTTTCACCCGCCTGTAACACCAGCGGCGTTGGCAGTCCTGCCAGGCAGTGAGCAGCCACGAAATACAGGTTCAGTAGCTGAAACGACATGGTATTTTCTATTTTAGCTGTTGCACTATGTTGATCGCTAAAAAACATGCATGGCTGAGGAAAATCTGGTTATGATAGTTGAAAGTGTGTTGTGGTGAGCGTTAAGGTTACGAATGATGGTTCACGTGTGCCAGCCCTTGGTTTTAGTTAGAAAAACTCCGGTGTTTGGGATGAGGTTAAGTTTCTAGGGTGAGGTTGGAGACAAATCACAGCTGGATTTTGGCTTTTGGCTTTAACATCTACTAATCTTCTTCCAGCAGCTGACAGAAAGATCATATTGACTGGAGAAGCTGTGCAAAATTACTGCTGTTTTAACCTGAAATCGTATGATAGAAAAGTTGAGAGTTGGAAATGAAAACTGTAATGGAAAATGGTCATGGTGGAGTCTTGGAGGCAACCTGCAGCAGAGACCCAGCGGGAAGCAGGCGAGAGTCAGGAGGGGCTCACCTGGGTCTCCCTGACCATGGAAAAAGCCTTGGTTTGGCCTCTTTGGATTTGGCTGCTTTTGTCCTTCAGGAGTGGGAGAAGAAGGGAAACTGAAATGGGGTCCTGAGGGAGAGTGGGGCCTTGACAGCCAGAAAGGCGAGGGCAACGGGGGCTCACGGGAGAGGTGGTGATGACAGAAGTTCATGCTGTGGAAGAAAAATGGGGGGGGGTGTGGCGGGGGGACCACTTTTCCTTTCGCGGTGACAGCAAATTGGCGTGGCTTTTACTTGCTAGATAGATCTGTAAAGTGTTTAAATGTCTGCTATGCTATGCGATAGCTCCTTAAATCACTCGGGCACTTATGGTGCAAGGGAACGCTGCGAACTGTGTAAGCAGGCTCGTCTCTGAAGTCAGATGTAGGACATTCCTCTGGTTTTCTTACTTCTCTGCTTGTTCCCGTGAGAAATGGTCTTTTCCATAAGATCAGTGACCGGTTGCTTATTCTGCCTGTCGAGCAGGTTCGTACACTGACATTCCTTTCTGTTACCTCAGAAAATCTTGTAAAAAGGAGGAGGCAAACGAATGGCCAGATTAGGATGTTAAGGCCTGGATGGACGGATGATTAGGTGGATACCGTCCCAGCCGGGTGAGGGCTGCGGGTGGTGGGTCACACTGCATGTCAGAAGTGGAGCACCAGGGGTCTGTCCTGGGACCTGGCCTGTTTGGCATCCCTGCTGGTGACCCGGGGAGGTGGGGGAGTTATCTCTCACCAAATTTGCAGGTGTCACCAGACTTGAGCTGGCAGCATGCCCCAGCAGTAATGGAGGTTGACAGCATCCTGGGCTTTGTTAACAGCAGCAAAGCCAAGACATTGAGGAAAGTGATTGCCCCCTTCTACTCAGGACTTGCTAGACCACATTTAGATGCTGCATCAAGTTGGGACCTCTGGTACAGGAAAGACATCCTTAAAGTGGAGCGAGTTCAGTGAACGGCTGCCAAGACGATTGGGGGCTGGAGCCCTGTGAGGAGAGGCTGAGGGAAGGGGGCTTGCTCAGCCTGGGGAGGGGGTGGCTTTGGGGGCACCTACCAGCAACCCGCCAGTGCCTGCAGGGAGGTTATGAAGGAGACAGAGCCAGGCCCTTCATGCTGCTGTGCGGCGGGAGGTTTGTGCACTCTCCATCCCTGGAGGTTTTCAAGACCAAAGTGGGCAAACCCCTGATCCGGTCTCAGGGCTGACCCTGTCCTGAGCAGAGGTGGGACAGGGTGGGCTCCCATCGTCCCTTCCAACCTGAATTATCTCAGGGTCCTATGAAATAGGGGGGGGAAAAAAAAAAAGAGTTAATCAAAATACATCGCTCAAAAATTCAATGGTGGACACATGAATGCTGAGGCTCTTAAACATTCAGTTTTCAGATTTTCAAGCACTGGAAGGGGCTTCCCAGGGAAGTGGTGGAGTCGCCATCCCTGGAGGTATTTATAAAAGCCGGGCAGATGAGGTGCTTAGGGCCAGGGTTTAGCGGTGGGATGGCAGGGGTAGGGGAATGGGTGGATTTGATGATCTTAAAAGTCTTTTTCCAACCTAAATGATTTTATGGTTCTGTGATTCGCTGTGGACTCCCTAGACCAAGAAGCTCTTTGCCCAGTGCAGTCTTTTGATGTTGTATTGAACCATTTGTATCTGTTCTGTTTGGCTAATTCCTGAAAATAACAGTGGGCTGCTTTAGGTGCCCTTACTCTGGGGAGCCCAGTCCTGCTCACTTTTCCTAGTGCTGGAGAGACCCTGGAGAGATTTGTGACTTGAGATCGGGATTTCAAAGGTGAGTCTGTCTGTCTTTATTTATTTTGGGGTTTTATTTTTATTATTTTTAAAAAAAAAGGTTGATTTTGCTCACTTATTTTTTTAAAAGTTGTTAGTCTGAGCTGGAGTGAATCTTAAATAGTATGCAGCTGCACTGGAAGAGTAGACTTTCAAGAATACTCTGCCAAATGCAGGGCCGCACTGTTCTTCTATAGCAAGGAGCAAACGAAGCTGGGAAGATGGTTGTAAAATTCAGCTGCTGGTGCCACCTGAGCTCCGTGAATGAGCAAAAGCAACACCTTTCCTAGGTGCAAGGGTGATGCACGCATTGTGCTAGGGTTCGTGATTCAGGCCAGATGTGCGTTGCCTCACATTTTCAGTTCTGGCAGCAGCACAGGAGCTGCCCGTGCTGCCCTAACCCAGTTGGCCGTGTCTAAGCACTGGGAAAGAGCATCCAGCTCTGTCTGGAGAAAGGAGGCAGGATTAGGCGAGGAGATGGCACGTGGTGGGTTGGCGTGTCCTCACGAGGAGGTTATCGCAAGGTAGGTCTGAGGGGTTGGGGTGGGGTGGACTGAGCAGCAGCTCCTGGGCTCAGCGTGTCCGGACCTCTGTGTTTTGGGGGTTACAAGGGCGTAGGAGTAAGCGTGTAGAGGCACCACGAGCAGGAGCCCCATGGTTTAGCATGAACCCCCTCGAGCCTCTGTATGGCAGCCCAGTGCCGGCGAGGGCTCTGTCCCCAGGGGTCTCTTGGTGCCTTTTGATATCAATTATTTGATAGCAATTATTAATCATTAGTTAGGGCTGAGTTTATTCACACAGTTTGCTTTCCCTCACATTCATTCCTCCCTTTCTTGTTCAAATAAAGTGACATTTAGTACAAACTTACCAAGGAGCTTTTTATCCCCCTTCCAGTGGTTTATTTGATTTCACCCATCTCTCTACATCATAATCAAACCGATTTTTTTTTTTTTTTTTTGTAACCAGGGACTGTCTGATCTTACCACTTTCATTTTCCCGTGTACTGGAAGAAGAGTTCAGCCTTGCAGAGCTCAGCGGTCTTTGTTAGGACTGAATTTGGGCCCGGGCTGGGATCAGCTGCAGCTTCCCTGCTGGCTGGGCACATCCCGGTTTTGGGGAGTGGGGCAGCCCTGGGGGGGTTCACCCCCCCGCACCCCCCTACCGTGAAGCTTGGCACTTCGGGGCTCCTCCTGGGTGTTTTCGTTAAACAGAAGGTTCATTGCCTAAGAAATGCCGGGTGTCACCCCAAATATCCCAGATTCCACTAGGGGCTGCTCGTGGACCGCGGCCGCCGGGCTCCCACCGCCCATGGGGCGCTTCCCCGGCGGCCCCCTCCTCCCTCCCCCCGCCACCAAGTGCAATGCGGGCTTTAATTAATTCCCCATGCCGCTCGGGATAATTTTTATTATTATTATTACTATTATTTTTTTTTCTCTCCAAGACATGAATACGGTGATTTAAACTTTCGGTCCAAACCCGTGTGTTTATCGGAGAGGCTTGAGTTGCCGTTCAGCCTTGGCGATAATCCAGCAGTAACGTGTTTACAGGGGATAACTAACCCGTCTCCCTGTCTTAAGATGGTATCAGATTTGGTTTTTTTTTTTTTATCTTGACCATATCCTAAAGACAGCGTTGCGGTGCCTGCTTATGCCCCTTTCTCCCTGCTGATTTACCAAGGGGCTCAGAACTCAAAACAGTTGCTGCTTGTTTAGTTTTAGAGCTTTAGATTTTGTCTGTGTTAGCATTTTAACCCTACTCAGGAACTAGATGGGTTTTAGAAGTTCCTTGGTATTGTTTGGGAGGTGGGGATTTTAGTCCAGATCAGCACTAAATTGGAAAATGTATTTGAATTCTGATAAAGGATAGTGTAAAGGGCAATCCCTTCCCATGCTCTGGGAGGGTTGGCTTCTTTCTCCTGATTTCCCATAAAACAATGACTTGAAAACGTGCTGCTTTAACAGCAAAATTCTTCTAAAATGCCCTAAAAATGCCTTTAGCAATGCCACCCTTTGAAAGGGCGGTCGGTGACCGAGGCCAGCAGCAGGCTTTGATTCACCGCAGACCTCTGTAAGGTTTATACGGCGCTGGGGGGGGGGCAGTTCTGCTTTCCTGCGGCTAATATCCCACTCCTAATAGTTAATGAGTGAACGGCAGAGGCACAGTAGGTTGGCAGAAGCGAAAGGCAAGGCTGTACGGCTTTCGGGGGAATTTATAAAGAAAATCTGGTGTCAAGCAAAAACTCCATTTCACATTTTGTGAAAGTGAAGTGAATGTCTTGATAAAATGTTTCCCCTACATAATTGGTGTCATTGCAGGTTTATCAAGTTTATTCTGTTTCTGTCGCTCCTCAAGTCTCTTTTTTTTTTATATTTTTCTTCTTATTATTTTTTTTAATCCCCCAAACTTTTCCACTGGCTGCAGCAGGAAGAGCACACACACGGAGTTTTGGGGAAAAGGAGCTTGTTTGTCCTGGTTTTGGTTTAGTTCCAAGCAGGCATCAGGAGGTTTGTTGGTAACCGCGCTGAAAGCGTGTTTGTAACTGTGTAATAATTGTGTGCTCTGTCGTCAAAAACCTTAACAAACCTTTAAATGAGTCTAATTAAAGCAGCCTTTGATAATGGCAATAATAAAGGATCGCTTTAATTTACACTGTAATGAAAGGATTGTGCCATTAAGCATTACAGGAAGGAGTGGAACTACTTTTCCAGAGTAGATGGAAATCGCATGCTGGGCTTTCATCGCCTCGGTGAAGTCCAAGCGATCCTCTCTCACGCCGTCAGCAAGGACTCCAGAAATGCA
>NW_009269998.1:683094-719867 GCF_000687185.1 Egretta garzetta
CCTGCGCGGTCCCGTTGTCCCGCTCAGTGCTTTCAGTGCGCGTTTCTTCTGCAAACCTCGCACGTATGCCCCAAAAGCCGATCGTTTTAAGGCAGATTGAGCCTGGCAGGGTTTGTGGTGTCTGAACGCCAAGCTTTGGGCTGGAAACATTATAGGGTTTGGGTTTTTTTTTTGGTTTGGTTGGTTGGTTTTTTTTTTTTTTTCCCCTTGGAGTTTCCTTTGCTGTACTTGGTTTCTTGGCATCTTGTCCATTAAGCTAGGATCGTCCTAGAGACGTGAAGTGACAGCTTCTTTTTGGGAGCACGATCCTAGATACCGATAGGATTGCCCTCCTCAAGCGAACAGGTTGCCAGGCTGTGAGGAATGGCACGGTGCGATAGATGGGTCAGCAGGACGTATGGCTTTACTCCGCGGCTTGAGCACCAGAAAGCCTCATGTCCCCTCTCCGCTGGGCCGCCCCGGGTTCTGGTTTCATTTCTGTAGTTTACTGAATTTTGTATTTATTTTCATGGGACCCTGGGTGAAGCCTGAGTTTTCATGGTTTTGAGGGGAGAACCCGAAAAAGAAAAGTAAGCAACATACCCCACGTTATTTCCCAGGGTTAATTAGGGCCTCGAAGTTAAGTTATATTTCATTTCCTAAACTTCCAGTGTTCCAGGGAATGAACATGTGAAGTGGCTGAAGTACACCCAGTTCACACGGTGTAATACTCTTTATATGATAAGCTGTCAGAAGGACTAAAACCATATATGTTTAAATATCAAGAAACAAGAGTAAGATGGGAATCAGCAACCTTGGAGCGGAATATGAAATGCTGCTGCTGCAGCTGGGGCTCATGCTGATTTGGTAGATTGTACAGAAAACACCATAATAACAACAATAATAATAATAATAAAAAAAAAGGATCAGCAACTAAACTGTGGATTCCAGGTTGGCTTTTCAGTTCTACCTAACTCTTCGTAACTTTACACTGAAAGATTCAGAAATTGGAGCCAATTACCATAATATGTGGTGGTTTGGTGGGAGCATGTTCTACATCAGACAGTTAAAAGGTTTTATTGCTATTAGGAGCTTGTTAATGCCCTTGATAATGTCTCTAGTTGCTTTGTAATGTCTCTTGTTGAAGTATAGAATTCTTTTATCTTCTTATTACATTATGCAGAAACTTGAATTGAAGCGATATTTGCAGGAACATTTAAAGTAGTGCATCAATCAGTTTCAAAGGAGAGAAAATGTTCTCCGAATGGCTTCTAAAAGGATAACTGTCAGTTTTATTTTGGATGAACAAAGAAACCGACGTAAAAAGCACTTTATTGTAAAAGCACACTGTGCAATTCAATAAATATTCCGTATAAATATAAAGGAAAAGTAAGTTCCTAATTATCTGATGACTTGAATGTAATTTAAGTAATACTTCCAGAATACAGCAAGCCGTGGAGCACCTTCTTCTCGCCCGTGTATCCCTACCCCCAGATCAAGTCCTCGGTAGGAGATAGCTTAAATCATCTTGTTAATGGTTTGAGTGGATAAAGTACGCTTATAATTTAACATTATCTTCCAGGAACGTAAAGCTCCTCACGAGCCACCTCGTTGCATTAGAAAAACAGCAGCAGCACCTTCCCTCGCCCTCCTTGGCGTTTCGGTTTTGTTTTTTTTTCCCCTTCCCCAAACATGATCCGTTGTTATTTGTTTTCCCTCCAGCATTTCTTACCTGCTTTAGCACCAGGTTATTTGAGTATTTAGACATTTGGCTTAGAAAGCTGCTATACGACTGGGGTATAAAATGCTTGCACGTGGCAGTATTACCCGGGGAAACAGTTGCAAATAGTGTGCTCCCTGAACCCAGCAGTAGCTTGCTAGACCACACAAAATATGGCATGCTGCAAATCCCGTCTCGTAGCCTGTAAACCAGAAGCAGCTCCCCCTCCCCTTCTTTATTTTCTAAAAAAAGAAAAGAAAAAGAAAAAAAAAAGAAAGAAAAAAAAAAAGAAAATGATGCTGAAGACTGCACCGAGAGGGTTGTAAATGCTCTGCTCAGGCAGCGAAGGCTTCCCGGAGAAATCTGAGTGTGCTTTGCCCTTTGGATCTGTCGTCTTGTCAGAATCCAGCGTTCACCCCTCGACTTCAGCGGAGCAGAGGATTTCTGCTTTAATAATTGTGTGTTTATGTTGGGAGAGTTTACTGAGGCAAAGCAGCAACTGGCTCTGAATGCGCTGAATTTTTTTTTTTTTCTTTAATAATTTTATTTTATTTTGGTAACTAAATTCTAGGCCCAAAGGATTTCTAATATGGTTTGGGTTTTTTTTGTAATTCTGAAACAGGTAAACAGCATCCACCTGCATTGTTAAGCTGTTTCTTTTTCACTTCTAAAACTTTGAAAAGAGCATGTATTTTCACTTACTAATCATAGCAAAATAAACCCACCCTGTTCATGCCCTGCTCTCAACCCTCAGCTCCAGCCTAGGTACGCTTTTAAACATGCAGGTGGATTTTAAAATTACATGCTACTAAAAAAACCCGACACCCTAGGGGGGTTTTTAAGGACTTATAAGGGTGGTTCCAGTGGAACCTGCTGTAATCGATCAATCGATTCGCAATGTCCACAACGTGTTTAAGCTGAAATTGTTTTTCCATGATACATTTTTCTGCATAGGGATGTCCCTTCTTTAGCTGCTTCCCTGCATTCCCGTGGCCGTGCAGGAGCTCGGGGGGACGGGGTCCCCACCTCCCGCCCCTCTGCTCCCCTCTTCTTGCCGGGTGGACGCCGGCCTTGCTCGGCGCAGGTGTAATTACCCCCCGAAAAAGAGTTTATTTAATAAGTCTCCAGGCAACTCCTGGAAAGGAGCCCGTGGAAGTTATTGAACCCCTGAGAAAGCAATAATTTGCACCGAGCAGGTTGGCGGGTTGCGCGCATCTGTGTACTCTGCCTGGGAAAAGAAAGGCGGTTCCCATGGCAACCACCACATGCGATGTATGTGACATACGTTACCGGTGAGGCTGGGGCGTCGCGTGAGGCGAGCCCTCCTCGGCCCCGCGCCGCCTGCTGCAGCCTGGGCAGGCAAAACACACCAAAATCATCCCTGTGTTGCAGCCCCCAAACAGCCAAGGTAAACAAACATCACCGTCTGGGAAAAAAAATAACCCCAAACCTGCACAGAAATTGCAACCGAGCCCACAATAACCTGGGGATTTTCTTACCGGAAGGCGCTGTTCTTCCAGACTGTCAGCTCTTTCCTCATTTGGGAAAGTATATTTATTTCCTTCAAATTTATTTGTCTTTTAACCTGAGTTATTACCGAAGCAGACTGGGCCATCCTGAGTGTGAAGGGAACGTGGGGGAACCCCACTGCTTCCTCCAGGAGCGAATGTCTGAAACCTGACTCAAGAAATACATTAAAAACACACTGTAAAAGCAGCTTACGCTTTATCTGGTATGGCCCTTTCCAAAATGTAGCTTACTATGACAAGTGTGATGTTGGTTGCTTTCATTTTGCAGGGGGGTACCTGGTACGTGGACTCGATGCCGTTCCAGAGCAGGACTTCAGTTCGGGATGTCGCCAAGCTCTGCTTTCCACCTAAAGGTGCAGGGGAGGTAAAATACAGACCGGCCTCGGGGAGATGGTGGCCCAGGTGTTTCTAATCCAGCACACTTTAAACAGAAGAGACCTGTGGTGTATCAGGAATTATACAAACATATATAAAATTGTTGCTGGTTGAACTGGAATGCCTCTTAGAATCATAGAATGGTTTAGGTTGGAAAAGACCTTTAAGATCATAGAATCCTAGAATGTTTTGGGTTGGAAGGGACCCCCAGAGGTCACCCAGCCCAACCCCCCTGCAGGAGCAGGGACACCTTTAACCAGGTCAGGTTGCTCACAGCCCCGTCCAACCTGGCCTGGAATGTTCCCAGGGATGGGGCCTCCACCCCCTCTCTGGGCAGTCCCTGTCAGTGTTTCACCACCCTCACTGTAAAGAATTTCTTCCTTAGATCCAGTCTAAGATCATCAAGTCCAACTCTTGTAACATGTAAGGCTTTAAATAACCCTGAAAGGAGAAGGCGGGAGGAATCTGGCTTTACTAGACAGGAGCATTTTCAGATATGTGCTGGGAGGAGCAGAAGTTATGAATAGATGTGACGACATTTGCATGAAACGCAGAGAGTTGCTCTATAGGAGGAAACACCATGGCTTGGGTGCCAGTAGCATGAACCATGAAGAACCTTAAAACTGAAGGGTGTTTCTCATTTTACTATGAAACAACCCCCAAGAAAAGAAAGATGTGTGTGTGCAGTAGCACCCGCAACACCCAGCCAAGAAGGAGAGATGCGAGAGGCTCATCCCCAGCGTACCAATTTCTAAACTGAAATTGGAGGGGAGGCTTGAGAAGGGAAACAAGTGGTCTGGGAAGCCTTGCCTGGTGTTTATGCTGGGTGCTAGTATGCTCCTACAGCTGCCACCCAACTTCGGGTGCAGAACCTCTGGCCCAGGTACCGAGCATGGCATTGCTGTGGCAGAAGGGGGCTCCGTTCGGATTGCAGCAGAGGAGAAGTGATGTCTTGGCAGAAGAATTGAGTGGGAAGTGACAGCTCTTGCTGTAAAAAAAGGTGGAGAGTGTATAAGAGTGAAAATAGATTCTTCTCTGAAATGCCCATGTAGTTTCAATAGCTCCACGGGAGTTTTAGGATTACAAATGACAGCAAAATTTGTGCCATTCTGCATAATTGTATTCTCTACAAAGAAAGTTTCCTACATCTCCTAGCAAAGATGGTACTTTCATTAGAAGGAAAATAATTTCAAAATGACATCTCTTTGTGCCAAGGATTAAAAAGGTCTAACAAGGAGTTCTAAAAAAAAATAATGAAGCATTTACATTGAATCCTTTGGTTTTACAGGTAGAATAATGGCATGAAAATAGAAGAAAATTTTAATTGGTGAAGGGAAGGGGAAACATCTTAGTTCCTACCTTGTCACTATGCTCGCCCTCTCGCGTAGCTCCCACCATTTTCACTGGCAATGTACAGAGCTGTATTTGTCTACCGAGGCTCAGCTCCATTAAAAACAATCCTGCTTTTATCTCTCTGCTAACGTGAGATTCCAGCCTTCCTGTCTTTACCGAGGCTCAGCTCCGTTAAAAACAATCTCTGCTAACGTGAGATTCCAGCCTTCCTGTCTCCGACAGACAAGGATGAACCTGGAACGTCTTGGTTTGGCAGTGGTCCAACCCCTTGCAATTTTATTAATTTAAATTTAGTGGCGGGCAGCACGCTTAGGCGTTGCCATCTCTTTTTGCCCCATTGCAGCCTAGAAACTCTCCGTCATCACTCGTGTTGTCGTAGCTGGAGAGCATGGAGCCTCTGTGCTCAGTGTTCAGTTCCGACTGCCCGTGTATGGACATTTCTAATTACTTTGGAGGCCTCCATTTTGTAGTGCATGCATAATTAGGGAGTTATTTACATTTTATTCTAGCATCTTTTCTAGCCGGTGCACTAATGAAATCCCGGTGTGACACCAGAACCTTCCTGTTGAAGTGGGCCTTCCCTTCAGGGATCAGCCACCCTTTTAAATTAATGAGCCTCTTTACAGAAACCGCTTCATAATTTTATGTGCGGTGTCTGCAAGGAGATTTGTAAATGGCCCCACTCTTTTCGTAGAGTCCGATCCAAAATCTGTTGAAATTAAGAGAAAATCCCCCATTAGCATTTTGTGCTTTGGGTCATCTCTTATGTGGATTTTTTATTTCGCATGTTTACAAGAACTCAATAGGGGAAAAGGGTCCTTCAACCTTCACGCAAGTATGTGGGGGAAAGAAAGGATGGAGGTGAAGAAGCTGATTAGCACCGGAGCCTCCCAAAAATATAGGATGGGCTGTAGGTAAGGATTGCTATCACACTATTAACAAACAAGTTTGTTTTTCATTGGAAGGCTGAGAAGAGTGTAGGAAATACAGTCACACAGAGATTAGTCTCCCACAGAAGTGAGCTTCTTTTGAGGCGTTATTTCGGTTAAAAACTTGAAAATTCCAAATCTTAACTTTTCTTTTTTTTGGTTGGAGAATCTGTGATAGCATTAGTAAAACTTTAAGCAACGTCTTCTCTCTCTGCTCACATCCAGCACATCCTGGATTTCTTAAAAAAAAAAAAAGAGGGAGAAAGAGAGAGAAAAGGTGTTGCTTAGCAACAGCCTCATTCAAATGATCGGAAATTGGTATACTTGCTGGAATTTGGGAGACATCTCGGGGAGCTTGCCAGGTACCTGGGCTAAGGAGAGAAAGGAGCCGAGGGCCAAAATGGAGAAAGAAACCTCTACTGCGATCAGTTTAAGCGCGTGCGCTTGATCCAACTTGGTTTGCAATACACTTCTCGTTGCTTAGGTTAAGCACGTTTGGGCTTTGTTGTGCACCCTTGGTCATCATTTCAGTAGTGGAGGACTTGTTTTGTGGCAGGTAAACGCGGAGAGTTTCTTTGTGATGTTTGAAATGTGTTTATTTTCCTTCATTTTTAGGTATTCTTATCTCCTCTCTCCTCAGCCTGGTTTACCTGACAAGCCGGCTTGTCCTGAAGACATCGCCTTCCCTTTGGTAGAGCAGGAGGACCAGCTGGGCGACGTGTTTGCAGCACCAACTTCTGCCTGATGTGTCCTTGCCCAAATTGAAACCCTGGCAGGGGGTGCCCAGAGACGGGGTGGAGGCCTCATCCCTGGGAACATTCCAGGCCAGGTTGGACGGGGCTGTGAGCAACCTGACCTGGTTAAAGGTGTCCCTGCTCCTGCAGGGGGGTTGGGCTGGGTGACCTCTAGGGGTCCCTTCCAACCCAAAACATTCTAGGATTCTATGATTCTATGAAATTCCCCTTCGAGAGGCCAGCTCAGTGTGGGAAAAGAGCAAAATCTTAAAGTGTGTATACATGTCTGTCCTGGCGGAGGAGTATGTGGAAAGGAGCGTGGGAGAGGAGAGCTCGAGGGTGGTTATTCCCAAGTGAAATCCTGCGCGTGCCATTTTCTCTTTCTCCTGGGAGAGGCAGCCCTTGTGCCAGAGGCCTGGGAGAGCAATCTGGGTAGGATGTCCACAAAGCACAGCGGAAGGATGTCTCATGCTTTTTTGGCTGTGAGCTACAGCCTTAGGTGTTTTTTTGTTTCCCCATAATGCTGTCAAGTGCTTTGTGCGCTGGTAGGTTGACCACCTCAACTTTGGGCTGCCATGGGATAGAGAGTTTGTGACTTGGATTTTTTTTTTTTTTTTTAGACTGTTTGAGGTTCCCTCCCTTCCATTCCGTGATGTAGGAGGAGGGAGAGAGAAGTGACTCAGTAGTTCCTCTCCACGTACTCTTGATTTGCCGTTCAGCGGCCTGTGGAGGGACCTCCAGCCTCTGTATGTCCTTAGGTCAGGCAGGATGAAGAGAACATCTGGGATTGGCACTCCAGATACCTGGGCTTCAGGAAAAGCACCCATGAGGGTGTGCGTTGTCCTGGTGTCATGGGCCAATTAAGCTTCCTCTGCTTTCCCCAGTATCACAAGGGATTTCTCTAGTATAGGCGTAGATAGTATTTGTAAGACTGGTTGTCCTTCTGTCTGGAACCCAATTTCGGTGGATTTCTGTGTGCTGCAAGAGCCGGAGCACGTTGCCTCTTTGTGGCAGCATTGCCTTAAGTATATTCACTCTCTTGTACGATGCAAGGGAGGAACTGCAGGAGTCTGAACGAGACACCACCTCTATTTTGAAATGGACCATCCCTTTATCCCTGCCGCTCTCGTTGCTGTCGGCAATGGCTGCCTTTCCCACACAGCTCCAAGTAGAAAGACACGCAAAGGAAAAATTAGTGATTTTTTTTTTTTCTCCCCCCCCTCATTCATCATGAGGGAAGAGCTCTGAGAGAGGAAAAGTGACCAGGGCTCACAGACACCGAGGAGGAAACTTAAAATTCTGTTAAAATTCTGCACCTCGTTCCTGTTGTAAGGGGAGAATCCCATCCCTGTGTGGATTGACTTGCCAATTCATTTGTAGAAGCAATTATAAAATGCAAATATTTATGAATCACTGTATACGTTGTAATCTTATTTCCAAAACAAACATTGTTTCGTACTGTGGCTCCTAAGTGCTGTGAGTCGAGAATTTTTTTTTTTTTTTTTTCTTTCCCCCCGTCCCCCGTCCCCAGCATTTATTCCATTTCCAGCAAGAAGCTGCAGGGAATAAATGCTGCTGCTGGTGAGACCGAGGGGTGAGGCAGGGACTCCTGGAGCTTCACGTGCTCCTGGCAAGTTGTTGTCTCCACTCAACGGGTGTTCATAAAAATACTCAAATGAGAGTTAAAATTGGGGTTTGTTTTTTTGGTATTTAATGGTTATTTAGGCACCTGCTGTAGCATTCCCGTTGAACGCGGCTGGTGAGCCCTGGCTGGGGTCTTTGCACAAGGCCTGTGGCCACCGGTGTGGTTTTACCCGATGTCTGGCTGTTGACTGCAGGGTGCAGGTGACACAAGGTGTCTGCAGTGTGCTGAGACAGCTCGAGGTAGAAATAGCCAAAAGGGGATGAATCATAGAATCACAAGATTGTTTGGGTTGGAAAAGCCCTTTAAGATCCCCAAGCCCAACCGTTCCCCTACCCCTGCCATCCCACCACTAAACCCTGGCCCTAAGCACCTTGTCTGCCCGGCTTTTCAATCTCCCCAGGGATGGGGACTCGACCCCTTCCCTGGGCATCCCAAAGGGAAGATGGGAAGATGACCAAGGGGACCGTGGAGGTTTAGAACCATGGGGCCATGCCATGCTGGGATGGGGAAGGGAGAGCTTTGCGTGCTCGGTGGGTTTAGGAAGGAATGGATTTGTGGTTAGGGTGTGCTGGATCCCTGCTACATGGGTGTTCGTGCCAGGAGCACCCTGGGCGAGATGTTCCTGGCGCGGTGGCGGGGCCAGCCCCTGCGCCTCCACTGCTGCCCCTCACCCCCCCTCCCTGGCTAAACACGCTGTGATGTGGCATTGAACAGGGGCTCTGCCTGTTACTGGGTGTATTGGAAAACCTTGTCAGGAAAAAAAAGAATCAGTTGTACTGATTTTTAGAGTGAGCAACTTGTGATCCAATGTATCAGCAACTGGCCGGAAAGAAAGTTGCCGCCAGGAAGTTATACAATGAATATTGCTTTGTGGGATGAATTCTGGTGCCTTGTCTTGATTATATTTCTTCCTGTAAGAGAAAATGTTGAGGCTTCTTAAAAGGGTGGCGTGGCTGCAAGGAGCTGCTTTATTTCTGCAGCAGTTGGTAACGTGGTTGTGTAGAAATACTAATGGTTTGCGTGAAGCCTCTTTCAGGAGCCGGGTTAGTTAGGAAGATTAAGACCAGGCCTGATAGACAGGTACAATGTCCTTTTATCAAAATACAACACAACAATAAGGGAGAGTAAATCAAAGTATATGGAGGAAGCGGATTCTTTCATTGCGGAGAATATCTTGAGCATTAATCACCAAGTTCCTGTTGCTGGATAGATGCAAACAGGACAAAGGAGGTTATTTCCTTCCGTATTACGGTGCACAGAGGTTTTTGAAAGGAAAATTCATCCCTGTGCAGAAGGCCACCACAGTGGGTGCTGGCCTCTGAGCTGAAGGTTATGATGCACTTCTTAATTTGTCTCCATTTATAATTAAGCTCATCACATAGAGTTGGCGTAAATCAGGGCATAAATGCATTATTAAGGTGAAGCTATATAATATGCATGTGCCTCTAATACTGACGCATTCTGTGTGCCGGCTCTACACAGTGGCACGACACAGTGTATTTATTAAAATCGAGCATTTGTAGATTCCTGTGATGGCAGATCTTTCCTCAACTGCTTGTGAGCCCGGGGGTATGCACCAGCCGTTCGTCGTCGTACTCTGATGACACACTGATAAAAATGAAAACACTGCAAAGAAACGTGGGTAATATGGGAAGCTACAATTTCAGGGGCTAATACACTTCTGTATCTCATAAATTGACTTATGCCTTTGCTTGTTTTCAAAGAGCTCCTCTGCAAAATAGCAAAGAATACGTAGTCTCTGTATGGCAGAGTAAGGCGGAGATAACACAAATAGCAAAAAAAAAAAAATAAAAAAAGGTAATGCAAATTGGATGTAATATTCTGGATTTAAGATGGAAGGAAATAATTGAAGAAAACCCCCCTGTTTGATAATACAGATACTCAGCGTCTACCCAATGCTTTGCAGTATTCTAAAAAAATGGCACTTACTTAGTTATAAAATCATAGGAGCAAAACCCAGGGAAGTCTGGTCATGTCTTTGGCAGAAGAGGTTTAGGTCTCTCCCCTCCATAATCGTGAAGGTACTCGCTCGGTGTTCAGCTCGAGCGCGTGGAGGCCGAGGAGCAGAGACTGAAAACACCTCACTTTCTTTAAAAGGGGCTCGGGCAGGGGGACAGCTCGGCCATTCCCGTTTGAAATCACGGGGGGGATCGAGTGGGACCCGGAGCGCGCTAGCGCGTGCCACCTCCCATTGCATGAGGCTTCACGAATCCACATGCCGAGTGCTTTTTGGGTTGCCCTGTGCCCCATCTCACATCGGCGCCCATTGCTGTGCCGTGTTGGTCGTGTACATCGGTAAGCGTTGTGCCCAGAAGGCTCTGGGGGGGGGCCTCTCTTGCTTTTTTTTTTTTAGGCTGGTTGTGGCTGCTCTAATTAATTCCCCAAGAAGTCAGACTGCTTAAGGAATAAATAAAAGTTTGGGTTATAAAATCCAGCCATTGTCGGAAAAGATGATAGGGGGCAATAAATTGTTGAAAGCCAGAGCTTTTCAAAGCTTTTTTTTGTTTGTTTGTTTTGTGGAAAGTGATGAAAACTTCTTTTTGGGGTTAGAAAAATATGGTAAAAACCTGCTTGACAAAATAAAACTTTTACTGAAGGATCATGAAATGGACTGCAAAGAGATTCTTCATTTTATTGGATTGCATTTCTAACATTCTAGCTTTTGGGAAAAGGACTAAACACAGTTGTTGCTGTTCTGAGCGGTCTTACAGCAAATAGGTAAGCAGAAGAAAGCGAACGTCTTCCATGTTGCAACGTCACTGTGTTTCTTGGAGTATGGGAAATGTCAACGAGGAGAAGGTTGGTTGTGAGTTGCTGGAAGGAATAATCCACGTGCAAATACAATCCACGTGCAAATACAATCCACGTGCAAATACAATCCACACGCAAAACAGAACATGCATGTGCTTTCTGAAACGTGACGGCCGTTACTGCTTGCTGAGAACATGATTTATTGTCAAATATGGTTGTATCCCTTCGCTTTTATCAGGTCTGACATCCTCACAGGTGTGGGTACAAAGACAGACCTAAAACCTGTCGGTTATGTAATACAGAAAATAGAACGATTTCCATGACCCCATCCAAAATCCTTTTCTTCAACCGCCATGTGGTGTCTCTTTTCTTTCTTTTTTTTTTTTTTTTCTTCCTTAAGCCAGACTGCTGAATGATGAGAGCTGGGTTTGTGCTTCATCATTTTCTCTCACAGGAGCAGGGAAGCACAATGCGTTTTATTTCATGTTATTAGCTGGGCTATCGCTGGCTTGCTTCGTGATTGCAGGTCTTTTCCTCTTGCCTCATCGTTTTCTGTCGTAATGGAAAAAGCACGGTGCTGAGGAAGGAAGCAACCAGCCATCAGGATGGGATGTAAAGGCAGTAAATTACGGTAGCGCAGGAGGATCTGTGAAGATCTCTTGCTCCCCTTTGCAGATATCTCTATTATTCTACTGGTCCTTGGGGGTGACATGAGACGGGAGTAAGATTTTAAATAGAAAGGCCTATAGGTGATTGCAGCACGTTATTGCATGTGCATGCATGAGTGACAATACTCCTCTCTTCCTAGCGATATTCGGTGCCATCTATCACCCTGTCTTGCCAGCTCTTACCTACCTGTGCAGGAGTACTGGAGTAGGCTGAACCTGCTGCAAGGAGCAAAGATTTCCAAGAACGGCTGTGGTGGTCCGTAGAGCTTGGAGTGAGCTTTGTTTGAAAAGGCATTGTCCTAGCAAAAAATCCAGAAAGTCTTAAAATAATGTATAATAATATGTAATGTAATAATAATAATAATATGTAATAATATGATATAATGTAAAATAATGTGCAATAATGTATGAAATGGGAGATTCAGCTCCTTGGCATCTATGAGCTGCGAGTACATTGCACAGCTGGAACCAGAAGCAGGCGAAGTCCTTCTGCCAGTATTTGCCCTCATTACTCTACAGTTGGCAATGTTTTGTAATGATTCCCGGGCTCGTATTCTGCATTCAGAAATGGAAAGGCAAAAATATAGATTGTCTGATCCTTTATAAGGCTACTCATTTATGAAAACTGCCCAAATATTGCTTACGGTCAGGATGGCATCTAAGCAAGTGCTTATTTTGGGCTTGCCCGTGATTGCTTCCGTGAAATGGGCCACGGCAGTGCAGAACTGGTCACAAGGACATGCATACAATGGTTTGGTTTTGTACTTTTTTAAACTTAAAATACTTGATGCAGCTAAAACTTCGCTAAGTTTCCTGATTAAAAGAGCCAATGTGTATCTTTTCAGGACTTAGACTCCCTGAGTATGTCTGGTTTAAAAGCTCATTTTTTTACACGACCTTGCAGAATGGGAATAATAGACTCAAGATTATTGTGTGGTGTAGCTGCAATTAAATAATAGTGCCTGGCCTGTGCTGTTTTCTGTCCAGAGGTGTGGGCGTAGTGGGTCAGGGTAGAAGAGAAATCCTAATCGATAGTAGAGAAATACAAATATGCTGGTCCAGAGGAACGTGTCCATAAACAAGTATTTCCTGATGGATTTCATAAAACAATTGGTTCTGAACTGGCGAAGGGTAAAATTGAGCCTTTATGCTTAGTTTTCCTGGGAGTAATTGTCACAGCAGGTAGAAACTGAAATGAAGTATTGGTAACTACACAGTTTGTAAAAACCCTCGCTGGGATAAAACACCTATTGTTTGCATGGGGGGGGGGGGGAATTACGCTGTATATACCTGGCTGTGTTGGCCTGTAGCACCATCAGTAAGAGGTGATGGTCCGTTGACTTATGGGAAGTTAGGAACCTTCAGGGACAAAATACAGGGATGGAAAAGTGTGTAAAGAGAAAAGGCTCAGCATGGACTTCCGTGCCAACCCATTGACTCGAGGCAAGAGAATGGAAGGTCAACCCCTCTGACAGGGCTTCAGAGACTAATACTCAGGGACCATGGCAAAAAGTAGCACTGCCGTCCTGTGCTTAACGTGACAATTAAGAGATAAGTTGTTTGAGGACTGAGCATCCAAGAAACATCAAATCAAGAAGGAAAGAATTGGTCCAGAACAGTAAAACATGATGAGCCATGGTACAAAAGAAACAAGAGCCAGTTTTAAATGAGCGCCAAAAGCAAGAGCTACCATTCCAAAACCATTATGGAACCCGTTTCCTGGCAGCACAGTTGTCCAGCACTGCGTAAGCTTTTAAAGAACAATCCCGTACTTGGCATCATAGGCTAAACTCATTTTTTATTGTATCCTCTGGTGCTAACCTCTTTTGTGTTTGACTTTTGAAACTTCTGCAAGTAGCTTCTCAAGTTAATCTTTTGTCCTCTGAATTGCTGAAATGCACATCCCAGCCAACCAAAATATTAGTTAGTTATTCCCTAGGTTTTTCATTAATTCTCTAAAGAACACCAGAAGAAACTTTCATATTATTTCCGTATTTCTCTGTACTCAGTAGACTTTAGTAAGGAACTGGCTGTTGCAACCAATCCCCACGCTAATGACTCTGTGTAGGGATGGGCAGCCTTTACGTAGATTTTCAATTTTTGGATTTTATACCTTTCCTGCACCAGCTAGAGCATCTTCTGGGGGAGGTTATCGATTTTCTCCTCATTAAACCAGTGCGTAGCCTGCATATCTCTGTGCATCCTAATTGTCATTAATATCTGAGGAGCAACCCTGTTCTAGAATAATATACTGTCTTTAATTTCCCTGCCTTCTTTTAAACAGCAACGTCTCTATTTGCACATAACGTGGAAACTTGGACACAATTATTTAAGAGGTTGGGATTGGACTGAAGAAGGAAGTAGGATATTTTGGTGTTCTAGGAGCCTTGGAAAACCAAAGCATGATTTGGAAGTGCCTTCTTATCAGTATGGAGACTGTGACTCCTGCAGCGGATGGAGTGGTATCCATCAGATTTGCAACAACAGATTTATGGTTAGGCTGCCAGAAGGGAAAAGAAGGAATATGTCTGAAAAAATAGTGACTGAGCATGCCTTAACAAATTAATCACTTGCACTAAAGAGGTATAAGCCCCATTTAAGTATGGGTTTCAGGTGTCGTCATCTAACAGCTTTGTAACAGATGACCAGACCATAATAACCACCCAATGTTATTGTATACTATGCTGAGCTCCTAAAATGTTATTTTTATGTTTTTTCTGAATGATGCAAAATCTACCAGTCATCCACCAGTGGATTATTTTGTTTTGTCGGTGACTTGGAGGAGGGTTACCCCCCATGTCAGTGCAGCACTAGTGCAATTTTCTTGCAACCAATGCTTTTAGGAAGTGCTGAAGATTTGAGTCTTAATTTCCTAGGTGCCATTTCAGTCACATTTGTGCTTTTCCTACTGTCGTTCAGGAGCTCTTTTGGGCTGGGTGTTAGGCACTTCATACGTGTGGTTGTAGATTGAAGGATTTTGATGCTTGAGCCCTATATGTGTCTGTCTTTGTTTATGGTCAAAGGCAAATGCATTCCTAGATTGGAAAAGGAAGAAGAAAGGAGAGAGGCTGGGCCAATGAGGAGCTGGGGAAATAGGAAATACAATGATCTTGTAGCAGCCTTTTCTGCTTCCAAATGGAAATCTGTTTCCTAATGCAATGAGCACTGCGGTTTCCTGATTTGGGCAAGCACCCCAACTTGTTGTGTGCCTGGACCGTGCCTTGGTGGGGGATGTGATGGCCGGGGGTGGCAGGGTGGCTCTGCTGCAGCGGCCCCGGTGAGGAGCCTGAGGCCAGCCCCGCTCGCCTCCGCTCCCCACGTCTTTACCTCGGCGCCTGGCGTTCCCCCTGGTGTTTCTGCTTAAATGTGCTGGGCCAGGCAGGGAAACTGGGGTGGTAAGTGGAGCGTTTGTGATGGATACTGAATGTGTGAGATGGTTCCTTGTAGGATGGGAGCCTGTGTGTCTGCAAGAACAGCACTTTGGAGAAGCAAAGAAAACTCATACCGCTATTTCTCTCTTAATATATTAAAAGTTGTGTAATAAGTACAACTCAAAAGAAGGTTTTTTATGGCCTTGGAAAAGGTAGACTAAGAAAGAAGTACAACAGAGATATAATCTACCCACACAGCTGTAAATCCCATTTTTTTTTTATTTCTCATTGGCACTGCCCATGTGCTCTAATGTCCGGCAGAGCCAATCTTTTCATTTGGCTGACCAATAGAAATAAGCCATTTAGATTGAAATAAAAAAACCCCACTACCCTTTTGGGTTAAAATCATTCCTCAAAGTGCAATTTTAAGAATTATGTATAGCCTCAAGCAAGTCTCATTGCTTGATCAGACTCAGCAAAGAGTGGCAGGGACAGTTTGCCGGGCCCAGACATGGAAAATGATGCTGTGAATGTTCAGAGTGTCTGTTGCCAGTAAAAGGAGGGACAGAATTCTGAAGGCATAGAGTTTTGCTACCTTCATAAATACTTACTCTGAGGGTGAGAATTAAGAAAGTAGGTGTTATCCTTTTTTTTCCCCCCCCGAAGGATGAGGAGGCTGTTTGAAGGAGCAGAGGCTTTAGGTGTGACCATCCAGTCAGTTTATGCTAGGAATACCGAGGATTGATTTTATAAAAGTTAATTCTTCCTCCTTTCAAGGACTGAAGGTTGCATACAAGGGCATGAGAATATATTGACTGGCTGGGAATGAATGCAGGGTTGAGGGAGTCTGAGGTGCTTTGTGCCACATGTCATTTCTGGAAAAATGAGCCATCCAGAGGAACGGTTTGTCTGCCCTGATGTGCCAAGGAACTTCATGTATTGGCAACGGTGATGGAGTGAGAGTGCAGCAAAAGCTCAGCATTGCAAAAGACTTGAATTTTCATGAGGGATGTAAGCAAAAGGCAGTCAGCGCTGTCTGAAACACAGACCATCGAAACTGTGCTAATTTAGTGAGGGTAAGCAGCACGCTGGGGTAGGTGCTGTAACACCGGCATGCCAGCGACCGAGCCGTTAAACCCCACTGTTAGGTGAATGACCAAAAAAAGGAAGCTTCAGAAGATACAGAAGGCTGTTGGTTTGGTTGGTCTCCTTCTTTTCTGTTTACTATCATAGAATCCCAGAATCCCAGACTGGCAGGGGTTGGAAGGGCCCTCGGGAGCTCACCCAGTGCCACCCCCCTGCCCAAGCAGGCTCACCCAGAGCTGGGGGCGCAGGACAGCGTCCAGGTGGGCTTTGAATATCTCCAGAGAAGGAGACTCCACAGCCCCCCTGGGCAGCCTGGGCCAGGGCTTGGTCACCCTCCAAGTCAAGAAGTTCTTCCTCACGTTCAACTGGAACCTCTTGTGCTTCAGGTTGTGCCCGTTGCCCCTTGTCCTGTCACTGGGCATCACTGAGAAAAGATATTTTCCTCTAGAAATATTAGAATTTTAGCTGCCCGCGGTCCTATCTCTTAGAAGGGGTCTTTTGAAACTAATCTTTTTAGTTCTGTTACCCACAGGTTTGGGAACCATTTCCACCTGATGGTGACTTGGGTTGCCTGCTTCTTAAGGCTGCAAATCTTCCCTATCTCCTCAGCACTTTAAACGTTTAAGGAGAAAGTGGTTTTTGCTAGTCTCTGCTCTGCAAGCAGTTATCATCGATACGCTTAGACTATCCTTGATCTCGTGTTCTGGAACCGGTCTTTCTTTCCTATTCAGGAGTAGAACAACGCTTAAGCTCAGCCTCAGACTGAAAGATGGCTGATGGCTCTATTTGTTTGGCCAGCTTTTAAAATATCTGCTTGCAAAGGTAATTTTGCTGAAATTTCTTCTTCTGACTTACAGACATAAGTCTACTGTTCTCGCCTTCATTCTGGTGGGGTGGAGGGATGGAGGTGGGTGTGGGAGCAACGGATATAATTTTTGCAGTTGCCTATTATTTTTTGTATGCATTCATTGAAGCAAAGAGGAGAACACAGAGAAAGAGAATACTGCAGGGGTTGAAATAAAGCACAGCAAAAAACATAAATGCAAACAAAACCCCCGACCCTCAAATCCTTAGCATCAGAGAAACCTCTAAGTTATGAGTCTTGTTTTCAGCACCATTTTTTCTCTGATGTTTGCTTGTAAGCTCTCCAGCCTCTCTGAATTTCCACACGGATGGCCTGAACACAGAAGTGATCATGATCAGTGGTTTTGAGGCTTTTAGTTGGACTCCCTTCCTTTCTGCCTGTGCTAGCGCAGTTTTTTGCATCTGACTTAACCAATGGGGAACCTGATGTCTTTGTTTTTTTTTTTTTTCTCCTGTTGAGCAAAGGCTTCTGTCTTTGAATCATGCTTTAATGTACAACTGGTTAAAAGAAAACAAAAAAACAAAGCAAAAAAAAGGGTGGTAGCATCTCCCCTGCTGTGATACATATGGAATAACACTGGGCATCATAACAGGGTGCACGTCCCCTTCTGTACTGGTACTGTAGGACTAGAGGGATGTGGGAAATTTGGGAGCCACGACAGATGAAAACCTGGTATTAGATGTTAAATCTCTAAATGTTTATTCTCCATTCCACCCCACACGATAAAAAATTTACCTCCACTCAGAAAGCACAACATGCAGGCAAAGCTGGAATCTCAAAGTGAATGTTTTTTGGCATTATTTTCCTAATACAGGAGCCAATCGTCCTTTTATTAAATATGCACAGTGGCTACGCTTTTTTTATTTTTTGAAGAACACCACATTACTTTTCTGAATCCAGAGGTAATCAAAATTCAGTCAAGTGGGATGACTCGGTGAGTTCTGACATCAAAGGGCAATACGTTTGATTGATATCAGTCAGATGGCAATATTGTTTGAAGAAATGTAGTCAGAAGCCTGGCAATTTAAAGGCTGTAAAAAGTTAGGGGAGATGCGAGTGCAGCGTTCCATACTGATTTCCAGTGTACAAGACTGTGTATTAGAGAATTGGCAGCAACATGGCAATCTTGTCTCTCAGACACACGCATTGTTTGAAAGGGTGGGAAGGAAGAAAATCAAGCTTTCGGGCAAGACAGTCAGTGGGGCATTAAAGATACGGCAGTAAATAATTCTTTCCTTGTCGCCTTCCTTGCTGCACGAGACCGGGGTTTGCGTTTTGCTTGAAATATATAGAGCACGTAATATTATGGAACATTAATAAGCAACGAGCAACTTTGTCTTCTTTGTCATAGGTTTATTTGTAGAATGGTATCGATTCCACTGTCTGCATACAGAGAACAACAACTCTGTTACGTCTTTCTGACAAATATCGAACATTAGCTGTATAGATACAGTTGGTTTTACTCTATTTCCCTGTCTTGTTTCTGGTCTTTGTTTCTTAATATAAGTAATGGAACGATGTCCTTTTACTGTAAATAGTTCCTTTGCTGAATATGTCACACAGCCATTACTCCCCACAGGGTTAAAAACAATGCAGAAAGCTATGGATGAGATTAGAACGTTGCCAGCAAAGCAAAGTGAAAAGAAATCGTTACAATTACCAGAAAACATTTTCCACTGCTGGCAAAAGGTATCAAAATGATTATAAAAAATAAGCTAGTTGCACAAGAAAACATTATGATTAAAAAGTTGCCAGAACAGCCATAGAATATTGCAAGAATTCGGAACAGCCATAGAATATTGCAAGAATTCAATGTCAAGGTAAGAAGACTAAAGGCTATCAAATAAAGGCTTGATACCATCTGATAGATAAATGCCAAACCAGTCATTAACACTGACTTGAAATATACTGGTCTGGAAGGCAGATGCAAAGATATTATCGAAGAATTTCAAATTTCAAGGTTGCTCTTAGAATAAAGTAATTATTACCACTAGTGGAGATATGCCTAGAAATCATGGCTTTCCACTTGGACCTCACTACACCAGGCGTTGTTCAAATACGAGGTAAAGAGGTGACCTAATTCAAACCCAAAATTTAAAATATGAAATATGGATGTTGTCGAGCCAGCATAGGTTCAGCATGGTCTCAGCATGGGTGGTTTCTTTCTTTTTTGTTTTTGAAGGAAGTAAATCAGGGCAGTTTTAAGGAAAGGTAGCTGGAGATATTTATGGGCTGCTGCCACTTGAGCGTGAGGAACAGTTCGAAGGAAGCAGTATATCTTTGGAAATGTAACAAGTGGGAGACAGGGAGTCTTAAAAAATACCCCAGTTCCATATTTTTACTTACCAGCTTTCTCCATCAATGTTTTTTTTTGTGTCATGAAAGGTGAGCTCGGGCTCAGTGTCGGAATGAGGCTAATTTACAGAATTGCCAAATTATGGAGTGGTTGAGATGGGAAGGGACTTCTGGAGGCCACACAATCCAACCCCCTGCTCAGAGCAGGGTCAGCTGCGGCAGGCTGCTCCAGGCTGTGGCCAGCCAGGCTTTGAATATCTCCAAAGATGGAGAGCCCGCAACCTCCCTGGTCAACCCATTCCTATGTTTGATCGCTCCCACTGCAAAAATACTTATTTTTGTTCTAATGTTTAAGTGAAATTCCTTGCGTTTCAGCTTGTGCTTGTTGCTTCTCATCCTTCTGCTGGGCACCGCTAAGAAGAGCCTGGCTCTGTTGTTTCTTTGCTGCCTCCCATCGGGTATTTGTATGCAGTGTCTGTGGGCCTGATCCTGTGAGAACCGAAGAGCAAGGGCCAGCCGTCTTTATTTTCAGAGAATTTAGTTGATGCTGAAAACTGTAAAACTCAGGAGTCTTGTTCCTGTTGCCATCTTCTTCCTCGCTGGGGAGGAGGAAGGAGGAAAGGTTGTTCAGGGGAATGCTGCAAACCGACGGCCATTTCCCTTCCTCTCCCTGCGTCCCTTTATCCCCATTTCCACAAGCGCGGTCTGCAGAGAGGGGGCCGTTGTTTTGAATACCAGTGTTTGCCATGGAGGGCAGTGGCATCTCAGAAGCTCAGGCCTGACGTGGTTTGGTGGTTGGACTTGATGATCTTAAAGGCCTTTTCCAACCTAAATGATTCTATGGTTCTATGAGAGGCGGCTCTGGGTGCAGCCTAGATGCCGCAGTGTTTTTGGAGAGGGCTGGCAGGGACTTGCAGGTGACCGGTCCTGGGTTTCTTTTGGACATTGCTGCCTCTCAGGGTGAGATTTGGTGGCGCGGGGGGTGCGGGATCCTTCACAGGCTGGGAGCCAGCCAGGCTCGTGGTCCTGGGCTGACGTTTGCAGTGACCTGTTGTCACTGGATGTTCTGAATACAAAAGGGACGGGAAAAACTCTCTGTAGCTCCGTGGTTCCCAGGCCAGGCGCTAATCCACTCGCACTGAGCAATCGGGTCTTTACGCTCGGAGTACGTGCCACTTGGTACAAAAGGCTCATTGCGCCGAAGCTGTCGGTGGAACAAACCCAACGATCCTACACAACGTCTGAGGCTGGTCGGGGGCCATACGGCGTTTTGTTGCTGTTCAAGAACGGGTAATCTTTCTTGGAGGTAATTTTACCATTTCTGGCTCTCGAATATTAAGCTGTGCAATCTCGCCGCTTGTGTAATTTAGGGATATTTTCTTCGCAAGCCAATGGAAATGTTAGCTTGGATTTACAGTCAGGCAAAACGAGTGGCATCATGGTGAAAAGAGATTTGTAATATGTAAAAACCAGAAAGGTATGAGGACTGTAACGCTGTATACCTGACTAGCGTTCTGTCTTTCAATTCCAATTAAGTGCTGGTAAAGCCGTTAACCTAAAGTTTTTTGTTGTCTCTATTTTTTTGTTTGTTTGTTTTTAGGGGGGAAAAAAAAAAAAAAGAGGAGTTTGGAAACTCCTTTGGATATCTCAGCATAGTTTTGTTGCCAACAAGCTGGGGGATGTAGGCTGACATGCATCCTGTTTCTAATAGCACACACACTGTTTCTTTATTTAGAGCCTCTTTACCAGTATCAATTAAACCCCAGTTAAATTTGACACATCTTAACCTTGCGTTGGATCCAATTCATTGCTACAGCAGAACCCATATGGCACTGAGACAGTTGCAGGCATCAATTCATTGCTTATGTAGAGTTACTGGCTAAATGCCAAGCAGTAATCACTGCTTTTTGTTAATAGACATGTTTGCTTTTGCAGTCGTTTCTATACACAGTGCTCTAGATTAATTAGAACAAAATCTGTCATCCATCTAAGAAACCAGAACTCGGGGTTTTTTGCCTCAGATTTAAAGAGAAATGAGTGCTGGCAACCAAAGGAGGTGGTAGAGGAGAGTTACTTTATTTATTCTAGAATAACCTATTTTGTTTATTGAGCACACATGTATCTGCTATTTTACTTAAATAAATAGAAGAGAATGGGGGAAAATTGCTGGTAATCTAAAATACACACACAAGTTGAGGCAGTAATCGCAGAAAGACTAATTGCGACTATTTTTAACCCTCCGTTTTTAGCAAGAGCAAGAAAACTACTGTTAAAGAAGTCACAATTATATCTGGTTTTCTGCAATTAATTGACACTTTTGACCTAAGGAGACATTCAAATTATGGATGTGCACACGGAGGTGGACTTATAGAATTGTGCAAATATCTCTGAGATTTGGGTTATTGAGGGTTCCTTTGACTGCTGCCTGCTTACGGTTTGAAATGTTGGCTCTAGTAGGCAGGTGCGTAAAAAAGAAAAATATGTCTTGCATTACTGGTGTTGCATTTTAGAGAAATTTTAATTTGTGATTATACGGTTTTGTCCTCCCACCCCCAACTTGATGCCTGCATAATTAACACAGTGGGGGGGAACTGGTGGATATGGAAGTCTTTTGGTTAAATCAGTAGCATTTTAAAATCACGTTACATTATACCCAGATCTGCTGTGGTGGTGGATACACCCGTGGTCACCTACGCTACGCTTGGAAGGTACCAGAGTATTTTACAGTGGTGAAATGATCAGCTCTTTTAAGTTTAGGCGATAGAAATACCTTAAACATTTTCATGACAGATTCTTATATTGGTGCCTACCATCATCAAAGTCATGTAAGAGACCGTTTGGGGGAATGTTATTTAATCAGTAGTGTAGATTTATAGTATCTCCATAAAAACGTATCTTTGGGTTAACTATTTTTGTTTGCACGCGCTAACAGACACTATTTTGGTTGACCTGATTTAAAAGTAAAACTCTCCGGTGCCCAGGTCTTCCATTCATATGATGGGACCAGAGTACAAATCCGCTAGGGCTTTCCATTTGATTCCTTAGGATTTGGATGGTGTCCACTGTCCTGATTAAAGACCCCAGGCTACTGACATTCAAACTACTGCCCGCTTGGCTGTCACTTGCTAACGCTTTGCAATGACCCGATGTTCCGAGACCTAAACGTATTCAGTAGCCAACGATTAATGGGAATCTCCCGTTTCCATCTAAAGTAGCGACGCTGTTAATAAGCGTTGAGGTGTTCCTGTGTGCTTAAGCGATTTAATGGGATTGATACCTTAGTGGAGGATCCTGTTAGCAGACATCCCTACCTCCTCCTCAGGATTCCTGGCTTATGCTCTGTACAGGTCACATAGGAAAAATGTGTGTTTGTATACTTACACATATATATGCACACTATCATTTCACTTTGCATGGAAGATCAGTCAGAAGACTGCTATTTTCTGGAAGTTATAATCCCTTTCAAAACTTTTTCCTAATGTTGAGCTAATGTTTTAGTATTCCAGTGCCGTTGGTCCATTGTTCGGAAGTACAGCTTTATCAGCAGAATGTGTGGCAGATGGTTTACATTTGCATTAGCCTTCTGGAAAAGGAATCAGCTCCCACCAACATAAGCTTCAGCTTTTCTTTTCAAAATTTACAACAAATTCGTCAGAATGGCATTTTTAGAGGAAAAAAAAAACCCACCCCAATCCGACTGTCTTTGCGTTCCTTTTTGAAGAGGAAAAATGAGTCCTGTTCTAATGCCCTCATCTGCACATAGATCTTCCATCCCCTCCCCCAGTGTTTGTTAAAATGATTTAAGTATTTCATTATGCAAAATGACTTTTATAAAAAGACCTTCCTTTTTGCCCCACAGTCATTCTTAATTTCGTTTGTCACTTGTTATAGAGTGCAGTTATGTGAAGCTAGGATATATTATTTGTTCTAGTCTGTATTGGATAATTTATTACATTAAGAAACCAATAATTTTCAAATATAATCAGATTTAAGTTTTTAATAAGATTCATCCTCCCATTCACACTTGCTTAATTTAAGGATATTAAATCTGCTCAGGAATGAGCTGCCTCTCAAAGCCTCATGTGCCTATTAAAGGATTTTATTCCTGATGTGTTAATAGGATTTAATTATATTAGCCCCATAGTCCAGAGACACACCACAATTGTTAAACTTGATAGACCAGGCAAATACATGCTAAAAGAGCGATGGCCAGCTCCTTAAAAAAAATAAATAAATTACACAGTGTTAATATTTTAATATCTCTGCAACGTGACTGTAGGTTGGCATAATGCTGAAATTTTAAATCTTGAACGTTTAACAGACTGTAAATACTTTTTTTCTGAAAAAAAAAAATCAAGGCTAATGAGGAAATTAATAAGGCTTTTTTTAATGAGTGTTTATCTTTGTTTCTTATTTCTGATGCGAGGAGATTAATTTAGATAAACTTCCAGCGTTTCTCTGCTCATGGCATCCTCTTGTTGTGTACAGACAAAAGCTGCAGCAAGTCATTCTGGAAATTCAGCATATTAAACGCTGTCTCGATTCCTTTGTTTCCTGTGGCTAATTAGGTTAATGGTATAGTGACAGAAACAGAAAACAATGGCTCGGGACGTTTTGCAGAGATGTGGTTAGGGAGAGGGAGGGAAAAGAAAGGCGCCAGCTCCCGTAGTCTGTAAATCTCGTCCAGATCTCCTTCGGCAGCACTGGCATCGATCGGAAGCGCCGCCTCTTGCCAAGCTCACCCGACTGCTGAATGTACAGGAGTCAGCGTTGCCGACATGGAGAGATGGAGGGGAATGACAGGGTTTGCGGGGAATTGCAGGGAAGGAGGAAAAATTAGCAAGGCGCCATCCGGTTGGACATTTTGCTTCCAAAATTAGATTGACGCGTGTTATGGCACGTTTCCACGGGTAATCACAGACACTCAATATGTATTTCAAGAAGATTTGGGCCTTGAGTTTTTCTCTCACTTGCGCAGAGCTAGACTTTGGGCCTCTCAAAACATGGTGTAGGCTGCGCTTGTTTGGAGAAGCTAAACGTGTAAAGTAGGCTTTCGTTTTGAAAAAAGTAACTTTCTGGCACTTTTCCTTGCCATGATAGCCTTGGAAATGTAAACTGCTATAAACTGTTTTTCTGGGTTAGAAAGGAAGTAGAAGCAGAGTTCTTCTTTGCCCAGCGAGCGGGTTGGTGAAGGAAGCCGTAAGGTGTCGTGCTGGCTTTCCACCGGTTCCCCCAGGTTGCCCAAGCCACCTGGCCGAAGCCACGGGCTGGGGACCCCATGCTCTGCCCTGAGGTCAGGGAGGCGAGGAAGGGGCTTGCTCCGGGTTGGAGCTGCAGGAAGAGGCAGGCGAGAGCGAGCGTAGGGTCTATGCATAGGATAACCCCACTTTCACCAGTCTTGTGACTCGAAATAAATGAGCTTTTTGAAAATCTTATGATTCTGGGGAGTCCAGCTTGTGATTGAAAATTCCGAGGACTGGCTGTGGCGGGCAGGGGTGGGCTGAGCACCAGCTGAGGTCAGCTCTTGTTAAGGCGCCGAGCTAGGCTGGCTTTGAACCACCTACTTCAGACTTTGGTGCCAGACGATGTAGGAACCGACCACGAGGGCTGCGTCCAAACCTACAGTGAGGAACTGAGACGAGCTGTAACCCAAGGCCACCAGACCTTGGCTTCCTGCAGACAAATAAGCATCGATAACAGATTTTCTGAATAACCGGCAAATAATTGTGGTGGTGTTTTAATACCTAAGGTGGGTTCTGCTTTTTTGTACTCTTGTAATGCCTTGGCTAGCCATGCCGTTCCTAATTTATACGGGCTATGAATAGCTTTTTAAGACAACATTGTGGCTTTCATGTTTATAGGTTGATAAACTCCTGATAAAATTCCTCATTCGGGCTTACTCTCTACTGTTTGAGCAGTATTATTGATCGCTTTGTAGGTCTGCATTGATATATATAAAAAGCTGTGTATATTTATTAAAGACAAAAGGTATCCTGCTCAAAGACGAGCAGCTGTAAACACGCAACTTGTCACCTTTTATACATATATTCACTTTTTTCTTCGCCTGCAGTACTGTGTGAGAAGGTCTTTCCTAATTTAAGTTGGGATTTATGGCTCCGTAGCACTTTTTTTTTTTTCCAGTTAGGTGCCCATATTTCTTTTCACATGAATCTCCCAGACGTTTGAAGGGGTGTGAGCTGACTTGCGTTGCCACTAGAACCAGAAGCTGAAACGGTAGCTGCCGGCGGGGATTAGCCCAGTGTGCTTTTCTTGTATCAGACCCCAGCCACGGGTCCGTTGCTCTGTTTATAAATTATAAAAATTAAAATGACACAGGAATTGTGTTCCTGTGGAAAAATACAGAGATTTTGAAATTCACCTCCGTTCCATCCCCAAATTTTCCAGCCTCTTCCACTGACACGGGTGGGATACTCACCTGGCAGAGACCGCAGGGCTTGGCTGGGACACTGGGGCCATGCCTTGTGGAGGCCAAATGCCAGAGAAACGCTCATGTGGAAGATGGGTCTGAAATCACTTATCAGGGCTGTAAGCAATACTGAGGAGTTCAGACATAAAAGTTTAATTGCGAAGAAAAACAGGAGAGGTGAGAGTAGGAGGGTGCATTTCGCAGGGACTCCCAAAGGAGGACTGATTTACAGGTTGAAAAATAATAGCAGGACTGAAAAAAAAAATAATCAATGTTCTTGGGCAGATGCAATGATAAAAATTAGGAGGCAGTCTCAGCAGAGGCAAGGATCAGACTATTTTGTGGGCAGAAATAGGTCACCGCGGACGCTGAGGTATAAAAGTGAGATGAGTTTCATAGCACAAAGTGCGAGGTCCTCTGGTGAACGCTTGACAGGGAGATGAGAGAAGAAACCTTTGTCCAGAGACGTCTGTGATGAGCCATTATAGCCCAGGAGGAAAGAAACCTGCAGCTTACAGGGGGGAAAAAAAGAAAAAAGTACCAACCCCCCCCAATCAAACCCACCATCCTTGCAATATGTAGTAAGGCTTGGGAAAAACCAGCAACCTGATGCGCGCTGCTGGTGGAGACTGCTGGCAAACACCGCGGTCTTGAATGCAGGCTTGAATTTGCTCTGCATATCCTTTTTATATGCACTGATGCTCCTCTCTAATTCCTCATAAGCGTGGTTTGGTGGGGAGAAGTATGTATTTGCACTTGAGATGCCATTGCCATGCTCATGATCTATATCGCGCACGCTTTACCTCTCATATTGTACTGCCAAGATCATTTTCCCTGTCTCTCATCCTTTCAGTGCTTCCTTTTAATTTGCTTGTCAGGCTCCTACGTGTCTTTGGCTCTTTCTAAGCCTCTTCATCCTGACTTCTGGGTAGGACATGATTGGAGTACAGCAGGAAATTCACATTTCAACCGTTGTTCTCTCCATCTCCTTGCCCTTCCCTGCACCCATCCAGCCTGCCTGGCACGTTTCCCCCATGGTGCCCTCCTTCATAACACATTTGTTTGGCTTTCTTTTTTCTCTGAGTAATTTCAGCTGCTGTTTGGAGTCCTTCCCACCTTTTTCTTCAAAGTGGAAACCACCTGCTGCTCTGTTTGCTGCGTTTCCGTCGGGGCTGAGCCGTTTCTTTCTTCTCCTCACGCTGTGTTTGTCACCGGTGAGCCTCGGCATCCCTTGCAGTTTGCTGGTGAATTCTCATCCTTCCTTCTCCTTTTCTTGCAGGCTTAAACTGGGGCTGAGGAAAAGGTCACATTAATAACAAAAGTATTAATTTCTGTGCGACCAGAATAGTTCGCTTCAGCGCTACCAGGCACTGTTTCGTCTTGCTTGTGTGGTTCATGAACTACATGCTAATTTTCTTTATATTTAATTACCTTCGAATGTCTCCTGTGCTTCAGGGTACAAGCCATCTTCTGACTAATTAGGGCTTTTTCTCTGAACAGGCTATTCCCTATGTCTGTGATGGGTTCCTTGTACTTTCCTTTGAAACATGTGGTACCCGGCCTCTGTAAATGGATTGCCGGACACTCCACTCCCAAATGTTACTAAATCCACAAATTTACAGAAAGCAAAGTTAATAAGTATAGCTGATTGCGCGGGCTTGGATAACATTGTTGGCGTGCAGATGTAATGGAGTGTGTATTGGGTGAGCTATAGTGCCTAAAAGAAAATGAATACATTATATTGTACATTGGGGTTGGACTAGATGACCTGGGGTTGGACTAGGGGTCCCTTCCAACCCAAACCATTCTATGAGTCTATGATTCTCTCTATGAGGCCCCATCCCTGGGAACATTCAAGGCCAGGTTGGATGGGGCTCTGAGCAACCTGATCTAGTTAGCGGTGTCCCTGCTCACTGCAGGGGGGTTGGACTAGATGACCACTAGTGGTCCCTTCCAACCCTAAACATTCTATGATTCTATGATTTATCTTAAGGCAATTGCCCATTCTCTCGTGATAAGTGTGCGGTGCGTGTTAACTCCTCCCGATCCGGGCTTTGTCAGAAAACGCTCCCTTGTTGTTATGTGAAAGCTGTGCAGGCATCAGATTTTCATCCTCAGTACCGCTTGGTCAGCAATTAAATCAGTGCATGCTGCATGCGAAAAGCACCACAGCGATGCTAAATATTATTATTGATTATGTATATAGCAGTCAATACAAACATATTGTGTTTCGACTGCAAAAGTGATCATCTTAATTAGCTAATGATTTTTAGCCTGATTTCTCCACAAAATGAGATGTTACGCGATTGCTCTTTCTGCCCGAGTGTTCTCCCTCTCCCCCGTCCCTGTCACTTCTGGGCCCGTTGGGTTCAGTCAATGTCAGCCTGGTTTGACCGAGGGTGGAGATTTCAAAGCCGTCGAGTCCTTACGCGTTTAAATAAGGCATCTGAGAAATCCTCCTGATACACCGGCGAGGGCAGCGCTGTGTTAAACTGGATTAGGGACCAGAGCCGCCTCCAGGCGCTCACCTTGGGAAGAGATGCGCCCGGGAGCGAGGTTTTGCTGCTGCGGTTACTCGCTCAGCAGTTTAGAGGATTTTATCTCAACCTTCAGCTTTTGTTTTAGGAAGAGACGCTGAGCGCTCTGCTCAAGCGCCTGAAATGTCGAGCTCATGCGAAGAGCTGAGTCACGGCTACCGCTTGCTCCAAAGCTAAGCTTTCTATTTTTTTTTTTTTTTGTTTCCTTCGTGGATCAGGTCATCCGTTTCAATAACCAGAACCAAATGCTTATGCTAGGCTGCTAGAGTCGCTCCTTCAAAAAGAATCAGAGCCATTTAATGCACTGAAGGGTTTATAATCTGAACGACAGAATGCCTCCCCACACTGGACTCCCCTTCAGGACAGATGATGCCGGGCTTCCTCAGCCGGGGTTCGCTTTCTACCAGCAACTACATCTCCAAAGCCTTTGTACAGAGGCACAACCAACTCATTTTTTTCCCGAAGTTGGGTCATGTCCAAGCATATGAGCTTCTTCAAGCATGAAATTCCACTTGACCCTATTAAGGCTTTCTCAGCATCAGATTTGTACACCACAGAGTGGATAATGTTCATAACTCATTTCACATTACCCCTGGGTAGTGCCAGTGGAGAAATCCTGTCTAGTCTAATGCAATCAGAGCTGTGAATATGAGGAAATTGAAACATCTGGCCAGGTTTTTCTGCCGCGCCCCAGGAGGTGCGACATGAGAGATCCAGGTCAGAAAGAGGGGGGACAACGGCGCCTTTCCAGGGACGTGTGTGCCACAGGGACGGATGTCCCAGCAACGTTGCTGGGCAGTGCCAGGGTTCATTGGCTGGGCAGGTCACCCCAGCTGATTGCTTATGCTGGCACTGGAGTTCAAAGGGGCAACTGCAGTTCAGGTAAACTTGTCTAAGCTAACCCGAGAGAAGGGCACCTGAGCACGAATAACGGTGATGCCGTAGGCTGGGGGAGCTCCGTCAGGGCTAGCTGGATGACTATTTGAATCTACTCAAGTGGTATGGTCGTATGGAGGGGGAAGCGCATGCTTTGCGGGGGGGAAGTGTTGCACGCTGAGGTAGACCCAAGGGTTGGGGCTTGCTCTCTGCCTCCTGCGTTTGCCAGGGGTGTGGGTAGGACCAAGCCATGCAGAGCCTGTGCAGCCCCTGATGCTGCAGGACCCAGCTCCTCTCACAGCGTAGCCTATGGATGCACAGGGGTGGCTGTCCGGGCGTTCATTCTCGGTATAGACAAAACCAGCCATCGCCTTGGGCAGCTGTTTTCCTTTAGTGGTAAAACAGCTGTGGCCTCGTGCCTCCTTTGCCTGTGCCGAGGGGTGGCAGAGAGGGGCAGCTGTGGGCAGGGATGCCCCAGGGCCGATCCCAGGGCATCTCTGCGCTGCGAGAGTGGTGAGCCCGGTTTCCAAGGCCATGTCCCCTTCTCCCTCCATCTCCAGTCCTCTCCTTCTCTCTTCCCATGGCAGGCACAGCCAAATTCCTGCTCCGCAGCCACAGGGCTTAAAATAGGATTTTGTGTGCACACAAGAGTGCCTTGAGCCAGCACAGACCTGCCCAAGGGGACTCCAGTCTTGCCTGCCATGGTGCCTCGGATCAGGAGAAACCCCCCCCCTCAACTGTATGTCCCTTAGAAGCTGCTGAGATCTATAATTTAATTTTCTCCACGTTTCACATTTTCTCCATCTTAAGATCAGCTTGAGAGAGACACAATTTTTCTGGTTATTATTGTTTGGAGGGCAGAGGTGTTGCCTCCAGAGGATACCTGGGGAGTTTATTCTCTCAAAGTTTTTAGTACTTTTAAGGGCTAAAATAGATTTAATGGGAGTTAACCTACAAAATTTCCCATTGTTGAACGGAGAAGGCAGTTTGTATGTCTCTGTGAGAAAGCCAGCTACTAAAGAAGTATAATTAATGTAAGCACAAAAATGAGAATTAAGAAGGTACATGTGTGTAAACAAAAGTCAGCTATGAAATCCAGGGCTTTGTTGAAGGCATCTCTGAAAGAAATGAAAGAAGGTATATGTCAGCCTTCCTCCTTCTCCCTCTTTGCAGGCTACTTGAATTCAGAATTAACTTTCTGGTCAGGACCCTCACATGAACATAATGTCGTATCTCCTCTATAGTCCTGGCATTAGTCTGGAGGCTACTGGGCTGATGTACTCCTCACGCTCGAGCACTCTGCTGATGCTGGGAAGAAGACACCATCAAGGCACATTTAAATCGTCCTGGAAACTATTTTAATTGCACTTCATAGAATCATGGAACCCTAGGTTGGAAGGGACCTCCAGGATCACCTGGTCCAACCTTTCCGGGCAAGAGCACAGTCTAGGCAAGACACAACAAGATGAGATCTGGTTACACATCATACCTTCACGGTTCCCGATTTTTTTGGAAGGAAACCCAGGTGCATGCCAAGGTGACAGCAATGGTAAGCTTCTGTAGGTCTCCCACTTCACTTGACAAGAGAAGGGGTCTGGTGCAGAGTATACCTCCGCCACAACATAAGTTCAGCTGCTGAGGATTGGGTCTTCCAAATGTTATGACACAGCTCTTTTAACATAATGGTCAGCAGGGGAGAGGAGGTGTGGCTAAGACTTCTTGGTATAAGCTGCTGCTCTTTGGGACTTTTTGGGAAGCGACACATGGGAACTTCCCAGGTGCTGTGTCATTCCAGAGGAGGAGGTTTGCTAAGGTAAGACTGTCTCTGCTCAGATTTTAATCCTTTTCAGAATTGGGAAATCTCCTCTATGCTTGACCTGTCTTCACTCATTTGACCACAGAAAGAGATATTCTCCAAATATACAGCTTTTGCCTTTCGTTTCCCCTCAGATTTTCCCGGCATCAGCAAGCTGATCAAATTTCTGTCATTAAGGCTCAGGTAAAAAAGGGAAAAGTAACAAGTAATAGCTGGGGTTTGCCTATTTTTAGGGCAGAAGAAATATTTCAGATGAATTCTGAGTTGGCATAACTGTAAGTCTTCTACCAGAACTGATAATCTGCATGAATGGCACAGTCAGGCTTTCTTCTCCACAGAGTACTGCTGCAGAGAGTCATGGTGTGCCACATCTTAAAGAGGCTAAGAGAGTGGCTGTGTAAGGAAAGCAAGTGAATTGTCCAGGGTGTTAGCAGTAGGGTTTTACTTTCCATCTCATGTTGTGATTTTTAGGAAAAACAAAAGCAGAGTTATAAACAGGACGGTTGAGAGGTAAAATGTTAAGAATTGCACATGCATTTAATGTCTGCCTTTCCTTTGGATGATGTGTCACTGATCCCTGTGACCAAAAACCAGAGGAAGTCATAGAATCATAGAATCCTAGGTTGGAAGGGACCTCAAGGATCATCTGGTCCAACCTTTCCGGGCAAGAGCACAGTCTAGGCAAGATGGCCCAGCACCCTGTCCAGCTGAGTCTTGAAAGTGTCCAATGTGGCAGAGTCAACCCCTTCTCTGGGGAGATTATTCGGATGGTTGACTGTTCTCATGGTGAAAAATTTCCCTCTCATGTCCAATCGGAATCCTTCCAAGAACAACTTGTGTCCATTCCCCCCTAAAAATTTGTTTTGCTTTTATTTAATGCCCCAACTCTAAGCTTGGTCTTGGCCCCTCAGCCTTGCAGTGCTGGGGCCCACCATGGCTGAGAGGGTCTCCAGGGTGGTTTCTCACTACAGAAGACAATTTGCTGGAAGGCTCCAGGACACGCTGCCCATGCCTGTCAGGGATGTTTTTGCAGTGGTGTTTTTCCCTATGCTGGACAATTCTGCTCATGCTCTTGTGGATTTTGTCCTTTATGTTCATAAATATTTTCAGATCCTTTGATTAAAATTGCTGCCTACGAGATGCAGAGTATTATTCTTCCACTGTTTTTCTTAAAACATGAGGCATTGTTCTCTGCCTGCAAACACTAGAACTAAGGCAATGGTGTTTGCTTTGCCATAATTAGGTATTTTTGCCAGAGTTTCAACTGCTGTGATAGAAGCAGTTCCTTCTGAAACCACTGAGACTTACGGTATGCCTTGAAGAGGAGGGGGGAGAGAGGAGAGAATGGTGATATCAGACTCCAGCTTTTAAAAGCAATAAAATTTTTATCGGGTGTCTTCTAAAGTGATGCTCTAGCAGGAATTGATGACTGGATATTTCTAGTCTTACATTTTCTAGCTCACTGAGTTTCAGCACGGAAGAGACCAGAAACTTGGTCTCGCACAAGAGTCATGATGGACAGACGAGAAAATAAATAGTTTGTAAAGCTCTCCTTCCCCTGAGTTTCGGGGAATACTACTTCCACCATTATTCTCCAGCAGAAGTGACATTAGCTTAGCTGGATGTGATGGCTTAGCTGTATTGCCTTAATTAAAGCAGTTAAAATGTTTATTCACAAGGTGCCGGCGTGCCTGGGATAAGTGTTTGGAAAGACTAAAAACTGGCTTTCCATAGAAGATGCTTTTTTTTTGAAGGATGTTTACAGCCTGCTCCCCAAGTACACTTTCTTTCTGAACACATCCGATTTTTTTTTCAGTTATCACTAGCTGTTCGCCACAATGATTGATAACAACGCAAAAAAAAAAAAGTTATTTAACCACTAAAAAAACCCCAACACACCAACCACCTTTCAAAACAAGCCCTGAAGAATGGCTCACTTCGTATGAGTAGGGAGTAGGATTTTGCCAGGCTGTCTGAACCAAAATTAACCTGCTTCCTTCCACATCAGGGAGGACACCACGGATGGCTCTCAGGGCTGGCAGGGTGCTCCTGCCTGTCTGCCCAAAGTTCCTCCTTCAAATCTGGGCCAAGCTGGCACAACTTCAAAGTTCCCCTCAGGCAACTCTCAGGACCATATTTGATGATTTTTTGGGCTCAGTCCTGCTCTCTCTGGGCATAGTTTCACACAACAAAAATGTGCTCCCCTTCCCCGACTCGACACCAATTGCTCAGCCAAGAAGCGAAGGATCCTGACTCTGATTGAGGCACGTGCTTGAAGCCACCGTTCTTAAGCACAAAAATCAGTGGCGGGCTATACTTTAAGTGCAGAAGTATACTTTAACCATGTGCCGAGGTGCCGCCTGAGAAAGGATGCTTTCGGGGTCCAGGCTACAACCTGTCATTTCTTACTTAGAGCTTACTTGTCAGAAATGCTGAGACAACACATGGGAACGTCCACGGCAGCTGCGACTTTCCCACGGCATTGGGAACAATGAGAAATCCAGGGTCATCAGCGAGGCACATTCTGGAAGAAGTAACGTTCCCTTTTATCCTCACTGCAGCTCCTGGGAGATTTCTCTTTGTTTTTATTTAAAGCCCCCAAAATTCACAAATGGAAACCTAACTCTGCCAAGACAACTAGTCAGCCCCATGCTGCATGACCACTACCTCCAACACAAAGAGGGCTGAGGACAGGAACCCATGCCTGGAGAAATGGATTTTAAATTTTTTTTTTTTTTAATTAAGTTTTTAACTTTGACTTTCACTCTGTTTTTAGACTGTCTGTGGGTTTTGACACGTATATGTGGATGTCCTGATTCTTGAGCGCTCTGCTTTTGTTACTGACCACCTCCCTGATCTTCTGCTCTACAGCCTTCTTCCATGGGGAGTCTTGACTTTTTTTCATGTCCCTAGGAGAAAGGCCAGCAGTGTAGGTTCCAAGAGGCAAATCCTTGGGGATTTGCTTTGCAGTGTTTTTTCCACTACAACTAGTTACTTCAAATTACTAAGCTGAAACCCGACCACCTGTTTTTAATGCATTAAGTGTTGCTCTTGTATCATTTGATCTCCTTTGTCAGGACAACCACTAAGTCAAATACCCTACAGAAGGCCAAGTATATTACCCTTCTCACCGAAACATGTATTTTTCTTAAGAAAGGTAACAACTGCTTGAGAAGGCCTTTTTTTTCCCCATCAAACCATGTTGTTTGATATCACACCACCTAATCACTTTTTTTAACCGCATCCTATATCAGTCACTTCATTATTTTCCCCTGGTTTCACATCAAGCTGAGAAGTCTATAGTTATTTGGGTCATCTCATTTATCCCTGTTAAATATTTATGCTAAATATTTAATATTAAATATTGATACTAATGGATGAAATGTAGAACTGATGACTGTACCAGATTCCTGGCCCTAAAGCAGGCTAGGAGGGCTCGCAGCCCTCACTGGGGGGCTAAAGGCAAAGAGCTGAAGAAGACACGGGCTTGGAAGAGGATGTGCCTTCAGTGCATAAAACCCCTCTGTCATTGTTAACCATTCCAATCGCATGCTCGTTTTTTGTTTTGCTGGGGTCTGAAAACTATTTAGGAGTCATCACAATGGCATCGTTCCTCCCCGTGAGACCATGGCTGTCTGCGGCGTCACATGGTTGCAGGCGCTTTTACCGAAATCTGGAGCGCAAGGCAGACTCCCTCTGATCAGTGTCCCTGGGTGAGAAATGTAGGTCTATTCATCAACAGCGTTAGGAGACGTCTCGCAAGTGAAGTAGCTGTAGGTACATCTATTTGGAAAGTGAAATCAGATCCCATAGGCACCATATGTGGATGAAAAATAGACAAGGGGGTTGTTCTAAGGTTTCCTCCTCCTGTATTTCCAAGGGGGTGTCTGTGAAGTGTCCAGCATCACCAAGCAGGTGCTCTTCACTTCCTTGCCCTGTTTCTATTCGTACATTTTCACTCCGATTGCTCTTTCAGAGTCTATCCTGCTTGTTAGCTGAATTAAGGCAGTCCTGAATTGGAAGGTCAGCTATCACCGGGTTGACCTATATCAGCCAGTTGTATTACTTTAATTTCTTCACATGACCTCTTGCTCTTGCGTGACAGCCTTCGAGGACGTGGATGTTTTGCAGTGGAAAGGTGCTGAGAGAGGAAGAAAAAAAATTGCCACTCATCTAGAATGTGAATCATGAAAAGCTTCCCCAGAGCTGTCCATTCTTAATTTCCTGTGGTCGGACTGTTAGCAGCATTGCTGGTGCAAAGCCAATATGATCTATGTTGCTGCTTCAAAACAAATGCCTCTTTATCCAGTAAGGTTATGTGTTCTTTCAGCTTTCCAGGCAATTCTACCAGGAAAAAAAAGAAAATCAAACGATATTCTTCTCTTGTTTTTTTTTTGCTTTTGTATTATTTTCCTCACTGTTGGAAGTAGAAATGCTTAAAAAAATACTTAAAGCTTCCAAAATAGTAATAGTATTATATAGAGATAACTTGTCTGTAAATCAGTGGTGACAGTCAACCTGGAGTCGGAAGAAAAAAAAATGTGCAAATAGCTTTATTGAAAATCAATGTGCATTTGTAAGTGAGGACTGTTTTTTAAATCCTTTGGGTTCATTGCTGGTTTTATAGCAATGATGCTTGAAGTGATGCTCCAGCTTTGTTTCTAAGAGTTAGCCTTAAAGTGCTAGAGCAGGTAACTGAGTTTCCCCACCACCATTTTCTTTTTCCACCGGCCCAAACTGGCATTGCACTCGAGTAAAGGGAAGCTGCACAGAAAATGCTTTTGTAGTTTACAGTATTGCCTGTGGTACAGATAAGTTAGCAAATACACGTAGGACATGACTCATTGGGCATGGCTGGGAATCACCTCCCCGTGCCCGGTGGAATATCACCCTCGTGGAGGACATGAAGTAAAGTAGGAGGGTGAGAAGAAGCCTGGCGCTTGGCTGTCCTGCTCGGGACGCTCGCTCTATCTCCATGCACATAATGCTTCTGACACCTTGGTGATGGCAAGTTTTCCATCAGCAAAGACATTCCCGTCTCTGGTGGTTTGCTCCCTGCACAGAAAAAAAAAAAACCACCCCACTTGTGCCTCAGCCAGTCCAGTGAGGCTCGAATTGATGGCAAAGGCAGGATTGGGTTAAAACACTGGGGTTGGGGGGGGGCAGTGAAGGTGTCAGTGTATGGGCATATGATCTTCCCACCGACACCCTGCAGAAGGGTGGCAGGGAGCGGGTGGAGGTGGCAATCCTCTGAAAGCACAGCAGCTGGGGGCCCCCGGCCCAGCTGGGGGCCATGTTGGCTCCTGATGAGCAATTTAGGGATCCCTCAGCTGAGTGGGTCTGCAAAGGTCAGGGGGTGGTCCTCATGCTGCAGCTCCTCAGGCTGGATCTCCAAAGAAAAAGTAGGTGGCTTGGTTTTCTTAATTCAGTTTTATCTTCGTGTGTGTTAGCTGTTTGTTGGACAACTGTTTTCCAGTAATTTCCACTTCTGTCTGTGTAGGCTTTCAGCATCCTCTTGCCAAAATGTGGCCAGCCCCAGGGTCAGAACAGAAGCAATCTCTGTTACTGTGCTGCAGTCCAAACCTGATGGCCTGACTTTCAGTTTTTCATAATGTGCTGCCTCTGCTTTCCGTTCCTCCCTGTCCAAAACTATTTTCCTGCCTGCTTCTCCATGAGTCCTTCATTAGCCTTACCTGTTTCATTTTTAGTTTATGCAATCTGGTGGACTTTCAAGGTTGTCTCTCCTAAATCAATCAAGATCTCTCCTGTGTTGTTATTCCATCCATGTGTGCACTG
>NW_009269998.1:719887-730479 GCF_000687185.1 Egretta garzetta
ACTGGCGGATCTCTGGAAATGCAAAATCACAGAATTGCTGTAATCAGGTCTGTGTGCTCTGCACGGTCGCCAGCGATCGAGCCAGGCTGAGGTGCATTTTTAGAAACCAAGTAAAAAATGTTTCATCTAGGGAGTGTGGTAATAATCTGTCAAGAAAAAGGGCTATTCTAACCTTTCTAAAAAACGTGAGAAGACCGTCCATCTTTTGACTGGAGACTAAAACAGGGAATGCTGCTCTTATTTGACTTTTGCCTGATCATCTCAGCAGTTTCAGATATAAGCCATATGCTTACATTATTGATACTTTCACATCTTGGTACGTATATATTACTCCATCTGTGGTTTTTTTCCTTTTAGTCTTTACCATTCTGCATTAGGATTGCACTTGATTACAAACCTGTGAAATAAGTTACCCTTTTCACTACTTCAAGCACAGCATGATTTAGGTTGGACATCAGGAAAAATTTCTTCACTAAAAGGACTGTCGAGCACTGGAAGGGGCTGCCCAGAGAGGTGGTCGAGTCCCCATCCCCGGGGGTATTTAAAAGAAGGGCAGATGAGGTGCTCAGGGACAGGGTTTAGTGGTGGGATGGCAGGGTTAGGGGAATGGCTGGGCTTGGTGAGCTTAAAGGGCTTTTCCAACCTAAACGATTCTATGATGTGTTTTTCAGACAGGAGTCCTAGCTAATGCTTTTTTAAGGTTTTCTTAGGTATATTCGTAGGTTCTGTGTTGTGCACAGAAATGCTGTCTTGTGACCTACTGACTTGTTAAAACAAGACTGAATTAAAGCGAAAAGTTGTGATCAAATCAACTTGTGTTATCCTTGGTTACTTTGAGTAATTTTATATATAAAGTGGTAGCCCCTTGTGGCCATAAAGAAGGGCTTCTGTAGAATTTCTGAGAAGAATGGTAAAGCCCGTTACTCTTCCTCTAGCACATGAAACATAAAATACGTTCTCAAAGCTGGCTATTTTTAATTGTGTTCTGTGCTCAACTTGTTGACTGAAAAGCCCCTATCACCTATGCTGCTGTGTAAAGAAAGGATTCTGTAGGATGCATCCCTTAGCTTCAGAAATGGTTCTATCAAGCAAGGGCAATCTCTTTGAAAAGACAAGGGCATGAGAGAGAAAACAAAATGAGAGATACTACTTCAAATTATACCTTTGAATCCTATTCTAGCTGCTTACAAAATACCATTTTTTTCCAAAAGGAAAAAAAAAAAGTTAGGAAAAGCTTTCATGCTCTTGCTGTCAGAGATACCGTGGCTCATTAGCACCTCTCCTTAAATAGGAATGAACTAAGGACAGCTGACTTGGGTACCACAACGATGAACATGGTGTAGAAAGCCAGGAAAGAAGAAACCTACCAAAAGATGGTGAATTTGATCTAAGAAGTCCTTCAGGGCATACACAAAATGAGATGGAAAGCTTCATGTAATAAAGTATTTTTAGTGCAGAGGAAGGGAAAAAAATGTTGTTTCTCACTCAATTAATGTACTGGAATGAACCAGTGCTGAGGGTTCGGTTGATGGTGCTGTAGCTACTGCTCCACCAAACGACAAACCTTTTGCAAGCTCCTTTGTGGCTTAGATATTGAGTCCCATCTGATAATCAGCAGGATTTTGGATATATCTGTTCTACATGATGCAATTACTTGAGCTAGCTGTAAATTGGGTGGATAAAATACCAGAAATAGTTGAGCTGCAAAAACATGGCATATGCAGAGATCTACTCAATCCCGCTGGGCAAACAAGATAGCGCTTCTTTTCTGCAAGTTAGCTGCTGTCTAGACATACCTGTAGCATCCTAAACCACTTAGTACTTCTGAAAGTTTTACCGCTACGCTCATCAGTCATTTTATATGCTTTAGAAAGCCACGCAATGACTGTTTAATTATGCAAAGTGAAGGTATAATTAAATTTCACTGGAACTGTGGGGATTTGAATATGATGAAATAAAATGGGTTTAGTTTTACAGGCTCAGCGTGCCACAGAGGAATCGCAAAGCCTTTTGATTTTCTTTTTTTTTTTTTTCATAGCTGTAATTCTCTCGGGGGGGAATGGGGAGTTTGGGCCCAAGGTGGCTTTCTGTCTTTGTGACAGGCAGCGTAGATGTACGCTCGTAAAAGTTAGATGTTGCCAAGCACAACTCGAAGATGAGATTTGTTTTTCTCTAGGAAAGCTGCCAGCACTGTTAATACGTACATCTGGAAGTTCTTGAAACCTGGTAATGAGGACAGTGGTAAAAGCCAAATAAAGAGTCAAAATAAGCAGATCTATAATACAACTTTCAAAAATAGTAGCACGAAACGGGGCGCCTAGGCATGTGGCCTGAACATATAATGCTGCCTCTTCACAACCATAAGAGCTGCAAGCTCAGCTGTTCTGGAAAATCAGGCTGCTTGCTTAAAAATGGGTCTGGAAAATCAGGCTGCTTGCTTAAATATGGGTCCAGCGAGTCCAGAGGAGGGCTACTAAAATGATTCGAGGGCTGGAGCCCCTCTGCTAGGAGGCCAGGCTGGGAGAGTTGGGGGTGTTCAGCCTGGAGAAGAGAAGGCTGCGGGCAGAGCTGAGTGCGGCCGGTCAGTACCTAAAGGGGGCCCAGAGGAAAGGGGGGGACAATCTTTTTAGTAGGGCCAGCTGTGAGAGGACAAGGGGTGATGGTTTTAAACTAAACCAGGGTAGGTTTAGACTGGATCTAAGGAAGAAATTCTTTACAATGAGGGTGGTGAAACACTGGAACAGGTTGCCCAGACAGGTAGTGGAGGCCCCATCCCTGGGAACATTCAAGGAGAGGTTGGATGGGGCTGTGAGCAACCTGATGTGGTTAAAGGTGTCCCTGCTCCCTGCGGGGGGGTTGGGCTGGGTGACCTCGAGGGGTCCCTTCGACCCAAAACATTCTATGATTCTATGATAAGAGATTGGCTTTTCCCTGGTATTTTGGAGCTTTTAATTTTCTTCCTTCAGCCTTCTAATGGTGGAGCTGGCTACGTACCTCCTGCGTACTGCTGGGTTGCTTACCACGCAGGGCTGTGTGGTAGTGATTGGCTTTTGCTTTCCTCTTACTGATTTAAGACCTGTTTTGGAGGCAACAAATAGAAAACAGAACAGGTTTAAAACTCAAACTAAACACTAGTTGAGGCATCGTTGCTTTTCAACCAATGGAGCAGAGACCGAGGAGGGAAAAATGGCTGAGAGGGGAGGAAAATGTGGTGGAAATGCAACATTCCTCGTCCAGGTCAGGCTTTCCTGAACGGTGCTTAGCGATGGAGGGCTGCTGGGTGCTGGCTTTTCCCTGTGTTCAGCTACGATACTATAATATTTAAAGATAAAAAGAGAGGAGGGTGTTTCGTACAGTTGTGGATCAGAGTCGCAGTCCAAGATCTGTCCATGGCGTGGTTGCCTACTATCGCAAGCGTATCGTACAATGATATAAAATACACAAATTGCATTACATAGGTGTAAGGGGCAAACTTATAACTTACATCGTGACTTTCCTTTCTTATGACGTTGTCTGATTTTAACTGTTGAGTTTCAAGTTTTCAAGCTGGTGCCTGGCCTGAGCTGGACTTTTTCCTGTTCACTTCGAAAAAGTTTGAGTAGAATTCAGCCATTCCCAGAGTGTGCTTAAGTGGAAAAATTGCTGTGTTTGTCTCTGCTTCCCTCTTTCATGTGCACACTCTCTCTCATGGTGTTTTTTCTGGTGTGTTTGTGTTTGTTTTTTTTTTTTTCTTTTTTTTTCCTTGGGCAAGTTTCTTTTGACCAGATGAGTTTGCAGAGTCATTCCATTGAGGAGAAAGCCCAGCATCTTCATCCCTTAAAAAGGACACTTAAAATCCTGTGGATAACTTTGAGTTGAAGACCTTGTACATCCGAAACCTCCCAGGGTTAACGGGCGTGTGCACTGAGAGCCGTGCCAGGGCTCAGCCCCGGGGAGGTGGTAGCTTCTGAATTAAAATAATTAATTCTTATATTTTGGCTTTAAGCACGCAGTATACATGGGTTTGTGCTTTGTTGCCTGTATGACCTCCCCATTGGTCCAGAGGGTCTGTTTTCCTGGTGGGTCTTCCTCGGTGGTCATTGCCATGGTGTCTCTCCACTTCACAGATACCTGTCAGGCCAAATGCATGTTTAAGAGGTGACTGCAATTTGCAGCAGTATCGTAATGCATATATGCAAGAGTTTAAAGCAAGGTGGCATTGCCTTATGGTCGTGGTTTACCTATAGAGTGTAAATAATGTACTTGTAGCACAGGATTATTTTAATTACGTAATGTCACTTATGAATTGGCCAGAAGTTCATGTAAATGCACTAATTTGTACAGATTTTGGTGACTGCTGGGTTTGTAAAATGACTATCAAATGCACGTTAAAAGTGGAGGAGGAAATTATTCTACCTTGCATAGCAAAGAGAGATAAAGCAGGAGAATCAACATTGCTTTCTGTCTTGCAACTTCTAGCGAGAGGCTTTGGTTACCGCTCAACCCTGTGTGCTACCAGGGATGCAGATCTGTCCCTGGTTAGTTATTCTATTTGTTTACAGTGTTTTGGGCTGCTTTTCTGGTGCACGCTGATGAAACGTCTTTTCTCTTAATGAAAGGCCTCAGAGATAAACCATGGCCCCATACCAGTTCAGAATCTGATCTGCAGGTTTTCTGAATGACAGTGGGTGTTGAGGATTAGCTATTTTCTCCTTAAAACTCTAAATAATACATTAAGATTCCGGTTTTATTTGGATGTAATCACAGCCCCCGGTTTAAGCAAATGACTCGGAGATACCGCACGACTTAATTACTCATGGGGAGGGAGTAAGCGTGCATGATGGGAAAGCCCTGCTGGTGTTAAGGCCTCCTGTAACACTGTGAAGCCCTGTAGTGACATGCAGCAAAAAGTTTTCTTCTTGATTATCTGCCAGCTGAGGAGGAAAATGCCATTTGACGGTGATACCCTGCCTTTATTTCCTTCCATTCTGTTTTCTGACCTCACCTGTAGGTCGTTTTTTTGGGAAATAGGCTTGTTTTGTCTTTATTCTTGCAAAGAGCTACCTGAGCACCATTGTGTGATGATGGACCATCCTCTGAGAGAGCTGGCTCCCGTAGTCTCAGGTTCAAGAAAGATGAGGAACTCCTAGAGAGAGTCCAGAGGAGGGCAACAAGGATGATGAGGGGACTGGAACATCTCCCCTAGGAGGAATAGCTGAGGGAGCTGGGCTCGTTCAGCCTGGAGAAGAGAAGGCTGAGAGGGGATCTCATCAACATGTACAAATATCTCAAGGGTGGATGTCACGAGGACGGAGCCAGACTCTTCACAGTGGTGCCCAGCGCCAGGACAAGGGGCAATGGGCACAACCTGAAGCACAAGAGGTTCCAGTTGAACGTGAGGAAGAACTTCTTGACTTGGAGGATGCCTGAGCCCTGGCCCAGGCTGCCCAGGGGGGCTGTGGAGTCTCCTTCTCTGGAGATCTTCAACCCCCGCCTGGATGCTGTCCTGTGCCCCCTGCTCTGGGTGAGCCTGCTTGAGCAGGGGGGTGGCACTGGGTGAGTTCCTGAGGGCCCTTCCAACCCCTGCCAGTCTGGGATTCTATAGTTTTGGCCGCCTTGTTAGTTAATAGCTGCGGTGCTGCCTTATCGAGCTTGAGCCCAGATCAAGTGTTCTCATATGGACACACTCTACACTTAATAGTTAACAATTGTTCTTTTCTTAAAGAACAAGACTCACCAGGGACAGGTGAAATTGCAATATAGTTGCACAGGAAAAAGATGCTTTTTTGAGACAAAGGAACTGTTTCCGTACATTCTAAAGCTTTTGAGGTAGCTGACTGCATCTCTTTAGGTTTCTCATCATCTTTGTAGACTACAAAGACAGAAGAAACAGTGAAACAGCAGTATGGGGTTACAAGGAAACCAAGTACTTTAAAAGATGTGCTGGCTGTGCTTGCCACACTCCTGCATAGGACTGAAATTATAGCCTGAGAGGGAGGGACAGAAACCAGCAATGTCAAAAACCAAACAAACAAAAACCCCAATAAAATGAAAAGGTTCCTCTCAGAAAACACAGGTACTTCTTTATTCTCAACTATTTTTTGTCCACATTCTTGCAGTGGGGAGAGGAGGAAATTCTAAATGGGTTCATCTGAATTTAGTATTTGATACTGTAGTCCTGCTCCTATCTTTAACACTGAAACTTCTGCACGCTCACGCACCTTCCTTCATAACTGCCTTGGTTTTTTTTTTTTTTTTTCTCTTTGTGTGTTGAATAACTGCTGGATTGAACATTTAAAATGATTTCTGTCACCTTGCCAGAGCTACCTGGTTCTTTCACCTTTTCAGAAATGTGATGTTATCTCATAACTTGCGCTAGCATATGCAATAGAAGTGGTGATATTTTGCCATATGATTAAACTTTGAACAAAACTCTTTGCCGCTTGTGTATGCATGAGCTATAATTCCTGCAGGGAGCTTATGGCCAAGCTTGCAGATGACTAAATTGATTTATTTTCAGAAGTGCCGAATGGGCAGATAGCAAGGCTTCCCGCCTGGCTCTTGCTTGTCTGATTTTCTTTCTTTTAAATATTATTTTTCTCTAGAATGCAGAGCAGATCCTTGTTAATGTTTTCATCTCTATCTGGGCAAGCTCACTGAGAGTGACCTTATAAAAGCATCATCTTTCATCTCTATGAAAAGAGCTTGTCTACTAAGGAAATCACTTGGCTTGAAGAGTTGCGATTGTATTTAAGTAAGATTATATTTAACTGAGATGCTACAGGAGAATTAAAAAAAAAAATACAAGCTATTCAACTTAAAACTGTAATAAAAATGGTCTGTCAGCAACTGGTGTTTTTTCCCACTGCCAAATATCTGCTCCACTGTTGTCCATCTGCGTAGGCCGGTTACTCTTGAAGTTTCAGAGTAAAACGAGCAGGATGTTCCCCCCCATGAAATCGGTATCCTGAGGAAATCTGCAGAGCGGTGTAGACGAGGAAGTTGACCTTACCTTGTCCCTGTTCCCACAGGCATTGCTCCAGTGCCCGTGTTTTGCTTGCGATGGGTGGTGGGGGGGGTTGAGTTACAACACATGGAAGGGGGGAGAGGGTCTGCGGCAGCGCTGGTTATGGGGAGAACGCTTTAGTACTGGACAGGTGTCCCAGAGGTGGAGAGGACGTGAACATTTTATGTTTTTCCTTAAAGTGCCTCATAGGGAGGAAGCCAAAACCAGCGGTGGGCGAGGTACCTGCTCTTTTCCGTCTTCTCTGAAGGAGGAGGAAAAATCAATGATAAGCTCCGGTACGTAGGCTTTATAGCCTACTGACTGAGATGTTCAGTGACATGAAAGCACATCTTTATAAAGTCAGAATGCATTTCTGGTTTGGTCTGTGGTTACCACTAAAGGCTTTATACTAACGCTGTTATTGGGGGCAGCTGCATTATAGCACTACTTACTTATTTATTCACTGTAGTGACAGCTACATTTCATGTAGCAGCTGCTGAAGCCAAGACTAGTCAGCAAGGGCAAAATGTGACAAAACTTCAATGAGGTTTTCTTCTGCAATATTAGGTTTTAATTTTTCGTACAGGAGCAAATATTTTTCTACCGCTGTTTTCAACTTTTGTCCGTAGTCGAAGAAATTCAGTAGCAACTAGTTAGGAATGTCAAATTCGCTTTATTGCATTTGACTTTCTGGCGTGTGTGTCTGTTCTAGGTATATAACCAGCTTTGTAAAACCGAAATACATGATGGGCGTTATTACGATAGAAACAGCCCACCCCCGTGTTCCAAACTCTTTCAGCTTTTCTTAATTCCTTTTAGTGTAATGAGGGCTTAGCCTCTGGGCAGGGGAGGAGAAAACCCTACCGCAGCACACAAATGATTTAGGAAACTCTTGACACATGCAGAAAACGGTATCTGCTCTGGAAGGCTTATTGATCGCTTCTAAATTTTAACTAAGCATTTGATGGGGAAAGGGCAAACTCTGCCTTGGAGGATACCAATGAGATGCTCAGGTTAGTGCAAGTGTGACCAGAATGTCTGTGGCTTTAGGGTCTTTATTCTGCTGTTATTCACCGGAGGTTTTTGGTGTAGTCATTCCTGGTTTGCTGGAAACTAGATCAGGTGTATCTGTGGGTTTTGGGGTTGGTGATGGGTTTGGCTGGTTTGGGTTTTTGGTTTTTTTTGGTGGCTGTGTATTTCTGTGGGGGTTTTCTGTTATTGCTGTTGTTTGTGGGGTTTTGTTTTGGTGGTAGTAACTGGTGCTGCTGTAACTGAAAGTCCTGGGCTTGGTTCCTGCTGGCAGCCATGCTCTCATGAGTGGATCCAATACATTTGGTCACCAGTGCAAAAATATGTCTGTGTTCAGCCTGGCCAGGGAGTCCGTAACGGAGTATCCAGGCATGTGCTTGCAGGGGCTTGTGGTGGCTGGCTCCAGGCAGACCTGCTCCCTGCTTGTGGCAAAGCTAATGGTGCCATGGGCCAGTCTGCTTTTGGGAACAGACTCCGGATAGGAGCGTAGACCATCTTTTCCTCATCTGCACGAGGAGTTTGGCTAGTGCCCAGCCATGAATTACACTTACAGGAAAGGGTTGTTTGGCCCATTTCTATGAGTGACGTGCCACGTCCTTTGCATTAAAGCTGATACTAACCACTCTGTTTGTATTATATGCTTATTTTCCTCTCTTAACTCTGGAGGAAAGTTTCCATAACTTCTGGTGAACTACCAGCAGTAGACTCCATAGACCCTAAGCAACTCTTCCAAGGTGAGAGACCTTATCGCCCTCTATAACTACCTCAAAGGAGGTTGTACTGAGGTGGGTGTTGGTCTCTTCTCCCACGTAACAGGCAATAGGACGAGGGGAAACGGCCTCAAGTTGTGCCAGGAGACATTTAAGTTGGACATTGGGAAAAATTGCTTCCCCGAAAGGGTTGTCAAGCACTGGAATGGGCTGCCCAGGGAAGGGGTTGAGTCCCCATCCCTGGGGGTATTCAAAAGCTGGGCAGACGAGGTGCTTAGGGACAGGGTTTAGTGGTGGGATGGCAGGATTAGGGGAACGGTTGGGCTAGGTGATCTTAAAGGGCTTTTCCAACCTCAGCGATTCTATGATGGATGCTGTATGTATAACCAAATCCTACCATAAGTTGCTACTGAAGACTTTCAGGCTTGCTCACTGTTGAGCCGTGGCAGGTCTAAAAGGAAAAACCTTTGATTTAGGATTTGCTGCCTGTCATAAAGAAGGCAGAGTCGATGCTTGCATTTCACATGTCAAAGGTCCACGCAAAGCAGTGAGGTTTTGCCTTCAGTACGTATGACATCCTCAGGACACCAGTAAAGTGACCAGGGTAAATACTAATGCGAGATGTTGCCCTCTCACATCTCATTTTACATGAGCTGTTACATAGCTGTAGTGATGGAAAACAAACTGCTATATTTAACAGTATTTTTAATATACATTAGTAACAGACATATGTTTTATGTGTTTAGCTGTAATTAACACTTTTCCAAATTTATATTATATAGCTTTCTGTAAATGTTTATTTCTGTACAGCAGACTTAATGTTATATTCACAGAATCAGTTGGAAATTTCTCGACAAAACAAATGTCAGAGAGTGGCAATTTGTCAAAACCAAAACTTTCTTGGGGAACGTGGCATTTCCTGTGGAAAAACTTTTTTTTCCAGAAAAGCTTTGACATGTCTTCAGTGTGGTTTTTGCCCTGAGGAAGAAAGAGGCTGCTGCCCTGGGCTGTGGGGAGCTGAAGGCGCCGAGATGAGGTGTGCCCCGCTTGGCAGGGCAGGGAGTCGATCCTGGTGAACCTTGTCTCTCTGCCTCCGTTACATCCCAATAGGAAATGCAGAAATCTTAAGTCTCAGACAGATCCCGTGTGGGTCTAATTGCAGAAAGTTATTAAGCTTCTGCAAGTGGTAAAACCCCTGTTAGAATGGGTTTTGTGGGGCGGCTGGCCCCGAGTACTGCATGTGGAGCTTATGGGCAGCGCTGAGCACTTGCAACCTGGATCCTCCTTCAGCTCAGCCAAGATTTGGAAACCAGACCCAGCCTCCATAGGGACCTGCTCCCTGCCAGGATGGTACAGGGATAATTCTGTATGAGAGGGCTTCCTCCAGTCAGGGAGCCAGGGGTGGAATCAACAATGTTGATACCTGGGGGAAAAGCCTCTCCTTCCCCCCAAAACTCACGCTCATTTAATTCCTTTTGAACTTTGGATATTAAATGTAAAACTCTGGGCCTGGTTGTCCTTGCTCACGCTGGTCTCAAAGAGCATAGCTTCACAGGAGCGGGTGAGAAGTTGGCCAAGCCCATTTCCCTACCTGAAGGGTTATAGCATGAAGAGGTACTAAAACATCTTTCTTTGCTCCCCAGCTCGTGGTCTGTAACAGGCAGCTGCCTCTGATGGCTGGCAGGCCCCAAGGAAGGGTTGCGTTCAGGGGAGGGTGGGACAGACCCACAGGGATGCTCATGAGCCAAAATGCAAGTCTGCATCAAGTCCAACAAGCTCGTGCTCGCAGCGAGCTTGTGACAGAGACGGTCAAATTTGCCTTGACTGCATGTACTTACCTTCTTTATTTTCTAACACAAAAAAGCTGG
>NW_009269998.1:730519-766633 GCF_000687185.1 Egretta garzetta
CCTCCAAGACAAAGCGTTTCTGCAGCGGGGTCCCGTGGAGCCAGAACTTGATGTGGTTGGGCTGTCTGAGGTGTTCAGAAAGCTATTTGTTTCCTTCAGTGGATTACTGAGGTGGCGTCGAGGCTTTTCATGCTTGCTGAGCTTTCCTTTAGGACTGGAAGCTGGCAGTTCCACTTTTCTGATACCCCAGGCGCATAAAATAATTTTGAGTTGTTTGGCTCCCCACATCTTAGCTGTGCTCTGTGCAGCTGGTCTCCTGCATGACAAAGGTAAAGAAAGCATCAGCATCTCACTTCTGGCCCCCTACTTGTTGCAAAAGTTCCAGTAAATCAGAGCTATATTCCTATATTATCTGCTTTTATTGCATTTGACTTTTTTTTTTTCTTTTTCTCTCTCTTTAAAACCTCTGAGCTCTGTATCTTTGAAAGGGGATGCCACGGTTTCCATCGTTACCTTCCCAACGTAGGGGCTGACTTTGAAACGCACATTTTCACTACGGTGAAACCATCTGCTACGTGTGGGGAATTAGCAGTACTAGGCATAATGTTTCTTTATAGCGATCTAGAAATGTGCCCAAATAGTGCAATATAATCAGGCATAATAAGATTTAAATGCCTGTTCAACGCCTAGACCTGCAGTAAGGCCATTTTCACATCCTCTTGCATTGACTTGCATTACGTTGTATTGAATTTCATTTCAGGTTTTGTTTGCTGGTGTCATGCAGGACCTGCTGTTGTTATCCCCTCCGACGCGTGTGTTTTTAATGATAGTGTTCTGAGATTCAGAGAGAGTTGAATTTACATGAACTGGACGATGAATGTGATAGAAGCTGCCTTGCGCTTACTGGACAGTAAAAGCATGCACGTGGGTGGATACTGTGGAGTAGTAAATGTGCTGTAAATCCACACTTCACCTCCCAGGTGGAACCTGTTTGTGGAGCCATATCTAAGGGTTGTCAGGAGTTAGAATAATATTAGTTATAGTTGTTCTTTTCATAAATCCACAGCGTTTGGAGGGCTCTGAGCTTGCTGTGTACTTTTTTCACAGTGCTATCTAACTTTAAAGGCTTCTGATTCTTTTCTTTCTTTCTTCTTTTCCCAGCATCTCTCTTATACAAACCGGGGTGCGTGCTTTTCATACAGTATTGAATTACGCATCCATGGGCATCATACAAAACATTTTTTTTTTTCCCCCAATAGTTGGTGGCAATTCTGTGCATTTTTAAGCCTGAGGTTCCTTTAAAATATTAACTAATCCCTAGCCCATCGTTTATAGGTAGCTATAATCTGTAATTTGCAGAAGTTAAAATTGAGGCAGAGAGGTTAACTTGCTGCAGATGTCAGCGATATAGCAGTAAAGCATGAATTAATCATTGCAAGCAACCTTGTAGAACCACCGGCTCAGAATCCTGTTAGGCATCTGAAGCGTGGGGCTTCCCAGCTCCCAAATCTCGAAGTCGCGCCCCTGATCTTCATATCTTTCCCTCTGTGTTTTTCCTGTGTCCCTGCTGATGACTGTTCATCAAGAGCAATGTCTGCTAAGCCGTTAGGTATGTTCCCGGACTGTCAGAATATAAAAACAACTGATGTTGAAAGGTGGGGGGGGGGACACCTTTTGCTCCCTCCCTCCTTCCTCTCTCTGCCAGCCTAGCTGCAAATTATCGATGTTGGAAGAAATCATGAGGAAAGAGGGGAGAATGCATGACTGAAGCAAACTTCAGATGCTAGGAACCCGATAAGCTTCTAATGTCCTTCTGCTTCCTGGCAGGCTGTACAGGACCAGAAACCTGGTTTGAACACACTACTTCTAATTTTATGCAATGCTGTTGGCTGAGAAAGAGGCTGTTGGGGCCAAAATATCGGTTATAAAATATGCCTTATCTCTATTTATGTTCCGGCTGGTCGTGTCCAGTAAAAGTGACTGCCTCACACGGATCCTTGGTGTTCTGTGCGGAATTGGAGAAAGACACCGCCATTCCTGGTGCACCAGAATGGCCAGCAAGGGTTCTCTCGTATGCTTGCCATCACAGATCAGGCCCTCTCCATGGCAGCAGGTTGATGTGTCCTTTAATAATGCCTTGTGTGCCAGAACTGGTACATGGTAGGGAAAAATATGAAGAAACCTTCACCAAATCTGCCCGGCTCGAGAAAAATAGATATGGTTGACCTTGGGTTCTGACCCACTTTCCTTCAGTGAAATTATGCTCATGAGAAAAATCTAATCAGGTTTTATAACCCTTTATACCTTAAAGCTATAAGGGTTTATACCTTATATAAACCTATAACCTTTATAACCCCTCCCTGGCCTTACTGTAAACACCGTGACTTTTAGCCGGAATGGGATCTTGGCTATGGAGTACTGCAAGGGTGACAAAGGTTCAGCTTAGCACCACGCTGAGCGGTTAGAGAACGTTTGTCTCCATCCCTACAGAGAGAGGACAGAAGTACAAAAACCCAATTGGAATCGGTGTCGTTGGGAGGAGTGGAAGGGTTTAAGGCTTATAGTTAACAACAGCAAGCTATGGTCATCTGCTGTGTGTGAAAGTGAAGTGCTCGGGAAAGAAAGATGGCTGTTGGAAGAGTTTCCACAATAACGTGTCAAAATACATGTTGAAAGCATTTTTGTGTCCACAAGCATGGCCCAAATCAACTTTGTGCTTTCTTTTATTTGAAATCAATAACGAAACCTGGTTTTCGCTTGGCAGGTTCCCATAAAAGAGGAGTACTGCCATCCCTTGAAACTCCAGAAATATTTTTCTCATCTGTCTTTCTCCGGACCCTTTAAATACATTTGGGTCTGCATTGGACCTCAGCAGCATGAAGCACTATGCTTAGCATTTTCAAGGGATCTATGACTTATGGGTACCGTTGGCTGGGCCATAGCATCATTCAGCCCTGCTTCAGCTGTGTCTCCCGTTACAGCTGGTGAAGGGAAGCTCGGGAACTCCAAACGCGTTGCTCTTTAGGGTCCATGCGGACAGCCTTTTGGGAAGGCAGTGCTGTGAGCTGGATGGTGGTCTCGGGCCCTTTTTGTGCAAGCTGCTGAAGGTGCTTTTGGATGCTGTTCTCCAGTGACAGGTTCAAATGGGTACCCTAGAGCCAGGAGGCTTTTACCCTCTTCTTCCTCTCCCACCAGCTTTCCCTGCCCTGTAAGGATCCTCTGCTTCTGCCTCCCTCTTCTGGCTCTGCAGAGCTGAGCCCCGGTGCTGCGGCGAGGGCTCAGCTCCTGGCAAGGCAGCTCTTACAAAGGCCAGCACCGGACTGATTGCAAAGTGCTGAATTGCGTGCACCCAACAGTTCTGGGCACTTTGCTTTAATATTTCAGGACAAAAGATATTACTGGATTATCTAAAATGATTTTGTGGCTCTTGGCTGGTTTTCTTATTTTTTTTTTCCTTCTTTTTTCTTGTATTCCTACTTGCTCAGTGCAGCGAGGTGGTTGGCCACAAAACCCTCGCATGCTGATCAATATAAATGGTAATGGTAGCCTGACCGACTGAGGTGCAACCGTGTAGATAGAAAAAAGTTGCTGCCAAACACATGTGGCTTTCACAGCATGTGCCAAGAACTCTTTTTACTTCTGCAGCGTCCTATAGCTAGAGGTAGGATGGACAAGATGTGAAGGAAAGAGGAGAGGGAACATAACGTTATCCTTGCTGAATGAGACGGAACGCTTCTGTTTATTCCTAGAGATGTGTAGGATTACATTTAGGACTCTTATGAGAAGCAACCACTAAAGTCAATCCCACTTTCGCCTGGAAAATGGACAGACTGTCTCTTGGTGACAAAGACCCTCTGACAGGTATCAAAGCAAGCTGTGTCACACTTTGTGGAAAATAAAATTGGACTCATTCTATCAATCTCCTTCTCTAACCCTCTTTGGGTTTGTTTTTTTTTTTTTTCCTGCCGCACGCCCCAGAGGACGCAATCGTTATTGGATATATTTGTTTGCTGTGTCAGTCGAGTGAGAAGTTTTACTCTGATGCTGTGGCTTGTTTCGAGCCCCTGCTAGCACCGCGTTCAGCCGAGGCTTCCTTCTGAGCCCGCCGGCGTGTGCAAGCACACGTGCAGAAACCGTCCAGGGTTGCCAGGCGCGGTGAAAGCTCGCTGTTATTCCTCTCATCTCCATGACAGATTTATTTTCCCCTGCACGGTTACGGTGACTCTTGCTCATGTTCTGTCCTTCTCGGTGGTGCTAACCTCCCCCTCTGAGGCTGGTCTGACACAGGCGGTGCCCCGCTCATCGGGTTACAAAATGGACCAGGAAAATCTTCTTTGATGCTGGTCAGAGGCTGCTGTTGGATTCCTTGGCTTTGTTCCCCCGCTGAATAGCGGCTCGAGTTTCTTAACCTCTTCTCTGAGGCCCTGCTTTGCCGCTCTGGAGCGAGCCAGCCTTGTCAGCAGGGTTGCGGCATCTCCCGCAGAAAATCAGTGCATTGCCCAGCCTGGGTGCCTTGCACACCTTGGTCGGCCAGTCCCCAGCTCCCTGGGGAGCTGTGTGACTTGCAGGATCTCCAGGAGACTTGCAAGTTCAGTTTCCCGTGTACTAGAACTATGTACTTATGAGAAAGTAAGCAAACGTGCCGTGAAATGCCGCTGTGCTCACCTGCAGTCTTAGTGGCTTTTTTTTGGGTTTTTTTTTTCCCCTATGAGTTTGGAAGGATGGAGAAGGAAGGGAGAGGACAGGTCTTTCATTGCTGTTCTTGGAGGAGGGCTGGCTTGTTTGAGGTTTTCCTTCTGCCACACCGCTGTGTCCAAAATATTTCCAGTCTCTCTCCAGCGTGGGTCCTGCCTGGTGCCCATCCCGGGGATCACAGGACAGGCATGGGTGAAGCAAACGTGTTTATTTACTTGGTGAAATTCTCTGGCTGTGGGTCTCACTGGGGTGTTTTTCCCAAGGTTATCCCGGAGTGTCGGGGAGAGCCCTGGTGCTCGCTGGAAAGGGAGATAAAATAGAAGTGAGGTGGTAACAGTGGCTGGTTAATGGGGCTGTCTGACAGGCAGTGCCTTGGTTTTGTCCTCAGTGAACCAAAAGATAGGCTCAGGACTAGGTCTGACGTTGAACGCTGATGTACAAGATCTTAAAATGGAGCCCAAATCCCTTCTAAATAGGGCCCCCTGGCTTCCAATTTCAAGCACATTGAGCTCCAGGAGTCTGTCACGGCACGCAGGTGGGCTGGTTACTGCAGGCCGATACCAAAACCCACTGAAGCTTTCCTTTCTTAAAAACCAGCCTTTGGGACGTGTCACGGCCACTTCTGCTCAAACCGAAGATGTGCTGGCGGTCCGGGTAGCGGCACTGCCGCCTGCAGAAGGGGGACTGGAAGTGACCGGGTACCCACTAGATAAAAATGAGACTGCTTAAATAACTTAAAAGGAAAAGGGACTTGACTCCTCGCATTCACTGATTCTTTGAAATAAACCCGGCTCAGACCAGTTTTGCAGTTTAAAAGCACTCATTTAACGCTGCACCGAGTCATCTAACGCTTGCAGCGCATGAAGCACACAAATAGTGTTACAAACAGTTCTAGCCCCCAAACACACGCATGTTGTCCCAAGGTAGTCCCTTCTCCAAGAATTTTACTTTTATTTTACTCTTTCCGGATCCTAGAGTTTCCAGTAAGATCCAGACAGTGCTTTTAGGTCTTGTTTAAATCGAGCTACTTGGTATTTGTCTGTCACTTTATTAACGATTCTTCCCCCAAAGTGCCGCCTGCGCATCCTGAAATACCTCGGGCAGTGCCTGGGCCACCCAGTGCTGCGAACAGTAAATACCAGCCCAGGTTATGGAATTGAGTTCTGCTCAATGAAGAGGAGTGAAGGAGTTAAAAATTCTCAAAAACGGACTGTAGATGGAACTGAACTGTGCCGGTGCCGAGCCTCTGAGATCTATTAGTTTTGACAACCTCAGTTATTCTGGTGCTTCTCATCATCTGTAAAGTTAACAAGGGCTGATAAGAGATGATGAGGCACCACACGGGTTTGTATTTCAGAACTCATAAATATTTCACAATACCATTTTTCTTACAATCAGATACATTAATTTGTCGACTGTAGATGTTGCTGAATATTCACTTGGTGCAGAGGTTTAACAAAGGCGCTGCAAGGATAAACATTTTTAAATCAGCAGATAGAAGCCATGGGTTGTGCTGCGTGCTCAGCTGTTACATGTTTTCAAATGCATGTTCTAATTTTACTGAAATTGTTGATTTTTTTGACCCGCTTTCTTCCTTGAAAATATATTATGATTCATAGGCAACCCCCTCCTCCAGCTGTATTTTTATCTCTTTTTGGTGTGACTTCGTAATTTCATACCAGCGAGTCAGATACCCAAGGGTGAATTTAATTTGAAACAAACCTTACTCTTGGCAGAACCATTTTTATGAGGGGATCAAACAATGTAACGTACAATTTTCTCAGGCTGCGCGTCACCTGGAGATGCCTGCAACTCAAATTAAGTAAAGGTGCTCTTTGAAGCAAAAAAAAAAAATCTTATGAAATATAGTGTGGACAAACTCTCCAAAGCAGCAGTTATTATTTCTCTTGCTATAATAAGATGGAGCGCACAAATATCACTTGATTAACAGCTGCAGTATTAATTTCCCTTTTTGGTTGCTTGACTCACAGCAAGAATCATGTCAATGCAGCAGAGAAGCAATTAAATTGATTTTAATCTTTGTCAGAGAAGATAACATGCCTCTTTCTCTTCTCATTTAAATAATTAAAGTTTCAGCAGGTATTATTTCTGGCTTTAAAGAAATTGGTATCTTAATGTAATAGAATCCTTGTAATTATACACTTAATGGGTCTTAATAAGTTAATCATGGTTTTTCATTTAAAATGTTTTTTTACTTATTAAACTTTTATTTGCTTTGATGGTTATGCTTTTAAGAGGGCAGAAAATATTAAAAAAATAAAGTTCTAAAAAAAGCCTCACATCTTTTTTCTTTTTTTTTTCCCTCCATATTCCTACATGGCCTTTCAAATTCTTTTTCAGTGTAATAGTCAGATTTCAACATGCGCTTTAAAAATTCTTATCCAGCGAAGCTTTCTGTTATGCTACAGTTAATTATTTTGTTGAAAAAGCTTCATATAATGAGGAAAAACAAATATTCTTTTATCTTTGTCGTAGAGCAAACTCCAATTCAGCTGGAGTACAGCAAATATTTCTCTGTCCCCTTTGATCCAAGCTGTTAGGCAGTATTTGGGGTCCTCCAGGTTATTCCCATTAGGCGGAAAAATGGCTGGCGGAGTCAGGTGTGCCTTTGATGTGATGCTCGGTGTTTGCTGGGAGCCCACGTACAGCTGCTCTCCCCGGTACACCCAGTATGGAGATGCTACCTTGCCTTGCAGTCCCCAGCTTGCCTGTTCAGGCACTGCTTTACCCCCAAATCTTTCTCTTGGTAACGACTTGACATGGCAAATTATGTTTATTTCTTTCCTTTTGAATTCTTTTTTTTTTCCCCTCTGCTTAGATTGCCAGCGGTCTTATGTGACTTGTTCTGGCTATCTAGCTGGGACAGTCTTAACCCTTCTTGCCAAGGAAAATCCTGAGCCAACAGCAGCCCATGATGGACGGTCTCTGCTTCCTCATGACCCGCTTCACACGGGAAAGCCCGTAGTGAAAAGCTCATTTGCCCCAATCTGTCCAGGGAGGACTGTCCCTGGGGAGACCCGGGGCTGTGGGGCTGGGTCCCAGGAGTCCCCCGGCCCTTCCAGGGGCCAGAGCCAGCCCATGGAGCCACGAGCAGCTCGTGCTCACCTAGGGCAGGTGACTCGAGCCGCCTTCTGCTTCAGAGTTGCAACCCCTGTCTCTTGTGGTTCCTCTTCTAGTGGCGAGGTGAGGGGAAAGGCAAAAATATCGAGTGTGAATGACTTTGCAAGGAGTACAAAGGAATCTAGGAATATTTGGGAAAGTGAAGACAGTTTCATGTGGAAATATTTACATTTTGGGAACTAAAACCATGCAAAAAGAAATAGTGATGGGTCATGTGAAGTTTCATTAAAAAAAGTTGTGTGTCTTCCTTCCTAATATACTTTGCATTCTGTAAACAAAAATGGAAACCCCATGTGCCCGCTGTGAGAATTAGCAGAAGTTAACAAATCCTAAAATTGACGGTTCCCTATAGAGTGGATTTGGTCATGTTCTCTGAGAATTCCCAGCTGCTCAGGGACCTCAGTGGAAAATATTTTGTTTGTGATTAACATCCTTCAACTTTTTGAGTTTGCACTGAAATCAGTTATACCCTTATTTTTTTTTAAAAGGGATTTTTTTTTTTTCCAAGTATAAATGATGGTAGTGATGAGCAACACCACACATAAGCAGCAGGGAGCACACCAGCATCTAATTTATGTCCGTGCTCAAGAGCAGCATTGTGTTTCTCTTATTTATTGCTGTATCATTAGGGTTCTTTTTATGATTTTTTTTTTCTTTGTCTAGAAAACTACTTCATATTTGCTCTTTGCTGCAAAAAGATAGAAGGTCTTCTCTTTTAAAATACCTTGTTAGCACTGCTGTGATTCAGAAGCTGTATTAAACTGGCAGATTTCTTTTTCCTCTGATTTCGTTACAGGCGATGCTCAGCTGAATTTGGGCGGGGGGGGAGACTTAACAGACAGTAAAACTACATGAGCGATGCTGGTGGGGCTTGCGTGCCTCCGTCCATCCCAAGACACTCAAGCGGCTAAAGAAAACCAGCAGGAAAAGCGGAGAAAGGCACTTGTTTGCAGTCTCTCAGCCTGGGTCTAATATCTGCAGGTAAAGCTACTGCAATGCGATTGCTGGACTCTCGAGATTTACGTTGCTTTGCTTGGGAAAGGCCTTCCCGTGTCTCTGGAGCTGTGGGTACGGCTGTGCCTCTTCTTGGGTGTGCACGCCCCAGCGATACGAATGCATCTTCATAGAGCAAACACTTCAGTAAAGTCTGCCGTTCCCTTTCATCTCCAGTTTATGAAGGGAACTGGCAGGTTGGATGGGGGGAACTCCTGAAGGAAGAAATCCTCTTTTCTGTGCGCAGATAACTTTCTTGTGCAAGAGCCTGTTGCTCCACAGCGTGGGCAATGCCTCTGTGTTCTGCATAGGTGCAGAAATGCTCCTAAGTGAACTTAAAATCTGTTTCATGCGGTCTAATATGACCAATTAACTTAGTCTCATCTCATTTATATCGTTGTACCATATGGTGTGTGTGCAGGCAGAGATTTAGTCCGGGCAGAAATTTTATGGAAGAGAATTGCAAATGGGGAAGGGAGGGAGAAACAGGGTGGTTAATCAACAGAGACGGGGTTCTTGATAAATACATACTGTTTACCCTAAATAGGGAAAAGATACGTAACAGATGCTGAATTCTTTAGCACACTTGGCAGCGGAACACGCTTGATATCAACAGAAGTATGAACAATGTAAGTGATGTAGCATATAGGAACGGATACTCTTTAACTAAGAACCAAGTTGGAAAGGATATTGCTCGTTGCCTTGCCTACCGAGTCATTACTGTGAGCGTTACAGGCAGTCTGCAGATAAAAGATAATGCTGTCTGAATGGACTGACATTAGCAATTATTGTCTATGTTTTTCTCTTTGTTTTTCCTCTTTCAAAATCTCGGCTCCAAATATGATTGCAATTGCTTTCTTGGTACCAGTTTTTTGTAGGACAAATCTACCAGGCCGTGTATTCCCAATTGCATCCTAAGTTTTTGATCAGAAATATAGAGATATAAACTTTTATCTGAGTAAATTTGGAGGCATTATTTTAAGAACAATCTCTTCTGGTCATCCAGGGCTCTTAAATGTCAGCCAGTAGATATTTACCGCTAGTAGTACGGTGCAGGGATTGCTTAACGTGTTTAGGCAGCGCCTCTGAACCCTGTTCTTTTATCCGATGAACACGATTGGGAAGGCTTTCAACTTTGCTAAAAATATGTGTTGCAGGCTGAGATTTCCTTATCTGTGTAGTTCTTTCACTGCTTCTTACATGCAGGACAAGTGCAGAAGACCCAAACCAGGAATGTGAATTCTTGCTTTCAGTCAACATTTTTCCATACGTCTGACATAAAATGGTTTGCGCAATGAAAATCACATGGTAGCAGGCATCACTTCAGTGATAGATGGTTTTGTTGTATGATGAGGTACAATTAGGAACCAATTTGGCAGAAACCCTTTACCCGCCACATAAGGCGGTCATATAAAATGTTATAGTCCGCAAAGTCCATAGCAAATGCCGTTAATGACTTTCTTTTATGAAAAAATTTACAAACTCGCATATCATATATAGCAAACCCTCAAATCTTCATCACTTGGTGCATGTGTGTGCGTGTTGTTAATACCCTCAGTAACCATGCGCGACACACGCTGTTATCAGAATGCAAAAGATTTTCAATCCTCTTTGTCACTTCACTTATTTGAATATTTTATCTAGGAGTCGGTGATTGAAATCAGCTGGTGTGTCTGTTCAGAATGAAGCTGTACTACACCTCACAGCTTATCTGTAGTTGAGCTGAACAGCCTCTGCAGAAAGACAAATTTTATTTATTTTTTTTTCCAAAAGCAAATTCAGATGTTCTGTTAATAGCATAGGTTAAAAAGACTTCTCCATCATAGGTGCAATGATTTCAGTCTAGTTACAGTACCTCACCTTGCCTTCATCTACTTCCTAAACCCCTCCTCTACTAGTTTTAAGATGTAGTTTGAGAGGTTGGTAGGTTTTATATGGCATGGCTGCCTGACGGCAGGAGAGTAGACTCGACCCAGTGTCGTGATTTAACCCCAGCTGACAACTGAGCCCCACACAGCTGCTTGCTCGTTCCCCCTTGCGATGGGATGGGGGAAGAGGATCAGAAGGGTAGAAGTGAGGAAATTCATGGGTTGAGATAAAGACAGTTTAATAGGGAAAGCAAAAGCCGCACACGCAAGCAAAGCAAAACAAGGGATTCATTCCCTGCTTCCCATGGGCAGGCAGGTGCTCAGCCATCCCCAGGAGGGCAGGGCTCCATCACGTGTAACAGTGACTTGGGAAGACAAACGCCGTCACTCCCAATGTCCCCCCCCTTCCTCTCTCTTCCCCCAGCTTTACATATGCTGAGCATGATGTCATACGGTGTGGGATACCCCTGGGGTCAGCTGTCCCTGCTCTGTCCCCTCCCATCTCCTTGTGCCCCCCCAGCCCGTCACTGGTGGGGTGGGGTGAGAGGCAGAAAGGGCCTTGGCTCTGTGTCAGCCCTGCTCAGCAGGAGCAAAACCACCCCTGTGCTATCAACCGTGTTTCCAGCACAAATGCAAACCATAGCCTCATAGCAGCTACTGTGAAGAAAGTTAACTCTATCCCAGCCCAAACCCAGGCCATCCAGGCAGTCCTTGCCCATCCTACCTTCCCAGTAGGCTGAGGTTTGGGGTAAATCACGTCTGGCAAGCAGCTTGCAGCAAGGTGGCCTTTGCTGAAGGGGTTCCTGGGCTGGGTAGCAGCTCCGCCGGTCTCTACTCCAGCCCACTGTGCGACCCTGGGCATGTGCTTCTTCCCATGTCAAATATTGAAGCATGTCTCATCGGTTCCTAATGTGCTATGCCAGCTAGCTAGGATGGACCATTTGGGAACTTAAAAAATGCTAAAAAATTCATGGGTTGATATTTCAGGTGTATTTACCTTTTGCGACCTGCAGGATGTTGACAACTTGTACAGGAGGGAAAGGAAACTGGAATTCCAGGTCTTGATTGGGCTTGGTTTTCAGCATCTGGGGCCACTGGTGGTACCAAACACTTTGGTGGAAAATGTAGTGCTAGTAGAACTAATGGTACAAACATAGTTTACAGTGCAGTTAATTTGTGTGTTCCAGGATGAGGGTGGCTGCCTTACTCGTGCCCTCTTTGTGAAATGGCCCGTTCTCAACACTGTGAATGGAAAGCGTTTGAGGCAGCTGTGGGAGGACGTAATGTGGCAGTAGGTGCGATGGAGGGCAGGCATCTGTTCAAAAAGGCAGGATCATGGTTGTGGTGCAGAGGCCTTTAGGGCACAGCAGTTACAGTAATGGTAAGATGTGAGCCTCTGGGGAAGAAGGAGAGAAGATGTATGGAGAGTTAGACTTGCTTTTCTCTGCTTTTATGTAGCTGTGTTCAGTTTACTGACAGTCACTGTTTTCTTTGCCTTATTTCAAGGTTTTTTCTTTTTTTTTTCTGTCCTGCAGTGCTTTGGTTGGGTGGTTGGCAGGGTAAAAGCGTGGGTGCCTCTTGGGAAAGGTTATATTGGTGGCATAGGAGACCTTTTTGCGTGCGGGGCTGCATGCAATGGCCGCTTACAATCCAGCAGTGGCACGGGCAGTGTGATCCACCAACCTGTGTCTTGTGTAGTCTGTGGTTAGAGTAGTGGTTTATTCCATGCTTAGGTGATACCCTTCTTCCTATGAACTTGACCTGCACTTCTGACGTGCGATCTCATCAGCATCTGGCCAGTTCTGGTCCTGCTTTCCGTTTGCAACACTCAGCTCTTCAGATTGGCTCTTGTTCCCTTTCTCACACGTATGTGGATTCCAGTAGCCACTTTTCCTCATTTGGGGGTCTCCCAAGGACTCCACCGCAGCCACTCTGTTAGCAATTCTATTGCTTTGACTCCCAAAATAGCTCTAGGCTCTCCCCAGGTTTGCTGCTTGATGTGACAAAGGCACGCTTGCCTTGTAGCTCCGGTTACACCTCTTCGGGGAGAACAGAGCAATAAAGGAGAGAAAAACCCGTTATCATCAAATGAATTTCTCATTCACAAAGCTTAAATGAGAATGGGGGGCTTGCAGGTTTGTGGAAACATGGTTGAGAATCCGAGCCCTGCTCTGTTTTTACCTTCTCGCGAGTCCTTAGTCCACAGAATCACAGAATCGTAAGGGTTGGAAGGGACCTCAGGAGATCATCTAATCCAACCCCCCTGCTAAAGCAGGCTCACCTAGAGCATGCTACACAGGACTTCATCCAGGCGGGCTTTGAATATCTCCAGCGCGTTTCTTCCAGCTTTCCTGTTGCAGTAGTGGCAAAACGGCTTCTCTTTCCCAACGCCTGCATGCAAACCAACTCCTGCTTCATTCTTTCCTGCTTCGCGTCTGTGGGGGAATTTTTGTGTGCCATCTCCTGACGTGTTTGTACCGTGACAGCAACAGAGCCGTAACTGCCTGAGAGTCGAGCAAGAGCTGTGCTGTGGGTGACTCTCTGCTCCTCCACGGTGAAAGGTAAACCATGACCGGTAATCAGAAAATGAAGTGAAATTCCGGATTTGCCGGATACAACCCAAATGCTCCTGCAGTAACTTGTGCGGTCAGCAGGTTGAGGGAGGTGATTCTGCCCCTCTACTCTGCTCTGGTGAGACCCCACCTGGAGCCCTGTGTCCAGCTCTGGAGCCCTCAGCACAAGAAGGACATGGAAGTGTTGGAGTGGGGCCAGAGGAGGGCTACTAAAATGATCCGAGGGCTGGAGTCCCTCCACTATGAGGATGAGCTGGGAGATTTGGGCTTGTTCAGCCTGGAGAAGAGAAGGCTGTGGGCAGAGCTGAGTGCGGCCGTTCAGGGCTTCAAGGGGACCCATAGGAAAGGGGGGGACAAGCTTTTTAGCAGGGCCAGCTGTGACAGGACAAGGGAGGATGGCTTTAAACTAAACCAGGGTAGGTTTAGACTGGATCTAAGGAAGAAATTCTTTGCAGTGACGGTGGTGAAACCCTGGCAGGGGTTGCCCAGAGAGGGGGTGGAGGCGCCATCCCTGGGAACATTCCAGGCCAGGTTGGACGGGGCTGTGAGCAACCTGATGTGGTTCAAGGTGTCCCTGCTCCTGCAGGGGGGTTGGGCTGGGTGACCTCTAGGGGTCCCTTCCCACCCAAAACATTCTAGGATTCTATGATTTCGTATGTCACGTTGTCCACTTTAAAATGTGTTGCCTTCTTATATCATTGGGAGCACTGTGTGATACAAAATCTTGGAAAAGATTGAAAAGACAGCGGCACAGGCACGCCTGGCTGCCCTCTCTCATTCCATTCATTATATTTTATGTCATATTGTGTTATCTTTTATTCATCTCTTCACTAGTTAACTTTTCCCTCCTTTTTAATTGCTCATTATAAAGAGCTTTTTCCAAACTTGTGGTACTTTTTGTTGCACCTCTGTGAACCTGTTCTATTTTTGCTTTGTGGTCTTTTTCCTTAAATAATTGACCATGTAAGAGGATGGTATCAAGATGAAGAATAATGATATAATAGGTCCTGTCGTCTTCTCTCTTATACAACCTAATGATTATCACTAGGAAATGCATCTTCGGAATTCATGATTTGGGAATGGGAAAAAGAGGTAAGAGAAAAGGAAGCAGGAGCTGGGCCATGCAGATACTAACAGAGGAGAGAATGTTCTTCAACGCAGAGAATATTCTTTCTCACCTTGCTGCCCTTTTATCTAACTATGACATGTTTGTCCGCTGTTCCCTACAATTCTTTTTTTGCCGTATGGCTAATATAAGCCCCAGTGAGCCCATTTCTGAGATTCAGCAGGTCACAGGTGAGAAAACATGGATTAGCCTGAGCTTTTCTTCTCAGTCTTGCTGTCTCCTTAAGCACCATGTGGTCTGCACCCGATGCTCTCTTCATCACCAAAACTATTCCTGCTCCATCCGTGTCTGCTGAGGGCAGCTCCTGTGCAAGGAGGCAGAGGTTTCATCTCTCTCTGCCTTCTGCTTGACGGATTCTTGATCAACAAACTGAATGAATTATTGAGAAACAGCGGTGATGTGCAAGCAAAGTGCCCCCAAAATAAAAGTGTTTTATCTTCCTATAAATATGACTCCAACATTTCTAGCTTTGGAAGTCTAATTCAAAAATAATTCAGCGCTTTGCTGTTTAATTCTCTTGTGCTGTTGATCTGGGAGACTTCAAAGCTGCAACAGAAATAAGGTAATAAAAGCAGACAATGACTTTGGTTATGTATTGTGTATCATAAATATTTGTGCCTCTGACTGGTTTCATTTTTAGCTGGCTGAGGAAATATAACTTGCTGAAGGCGGTTACCTTTGTTCGAAGCCAACTGAGACAGCACCAGCGCTCAGTAATTACAGCCGTACAGTTTCCAGGAGACTCCTTCTTCACCAGACCTGTCGTCTCGTGTCCCCATTTGTAACACTGTTCATTATATTCAACCTGCTGCCGTCACTCTGGAGCTTTCAAAAGGTATTCTGTGGGCTATCGTGCTGCAGGACGCGGATAATGAAATAGTTAGACGTGACTTGTATTATAATCGGCTCACCTAACTTTCATTTGGCTTGAAAAGTAGACTTAATAAAAGCAAGAATGAAAGGCATTTTATGTTTTTAATAAGGAGCCTCATATGGTATTACCTGCTGTTTTTCATTGTGTGTCTCTTCTCATGGTTTCCTTTTGAGGCACCTGACAGAAGAGGAGCAGTGAATGTCTCTTAATCTTAAAGCTTTTTGAAAAACTGCAGCGGTAATCAACACTACTAATCAGTAATTTCCAACTGCAGTAAGAGCGACTTAAAGTTTTTACATCGATGTCTTAGATTTTAAATGGGTAATTACTTGTCTGCTGGTCCTCTTCAGCAAAAACAAACCCCCAAAATCTGCACACCCCAGAACAAAACATCTGTTTAATCACTTATTATTTGTTTTCAATATCTAATTATCATAGAATCATAGAATATCTGAGATTGGAAGGGACTCATAAAGATCATCAAGTCCAACTCCCTGCTTCTCGCAGGACTACCTAAAACAAAACCGTATTTAAGCACCTCTAGGTTTCAATCTCAAGTCTCATCTAATGGATACTGATTGACCACCCAAATGGTCTTAATCATCTTTAAAAATTTCCTTTTATAGGTTGGGGGGAAAAAAAAATCTCCCAGCCCAAATGATAAGCTTATAAAAATTCCTCTACCCTTGTAGTGCCTCAAGTTGGACTGTAAAGGAGCTGGAGGATTTTGTGCTGCTCTGTCCTGTGGCTTTAGAAATGCCTAGAAGTGTAATGAACAGGGAGAAGATCAAACAATGAAACCTGAGTCCTGGGTGTGACGAGCACTGAAAAATAGCTTCCTAATGTAAACCAGATCTCCCTATTGTAGTGCTGTAACCTTGTTTTTTTTGACTAGACAGTCATTGCTGAAGATGATCCATAGGGTAGCTCCAGGGAAACCCCTTCCTTATTGCTGCAAACCTGGATCAGCATGTGCACCGGGGCCCAGGTGAGAGGCGGGATGCAGGTCCGAGGGCAGGAAAAATTGAAGGTGAGGTGGGGAGGCAGCCTCTGTAGGAACTTCTAAATAGAAATCTGATTTCTGAAGTCATATGCGTAACAGTAACAGCCCGGTTATGAGGAAGAAAAGCCCTATCCCCCAGAACGGGCAGCTGTGCTTTCAGTGAAATAGGTTCAATAAATGCAGGCATGACTGATGGGATTGTGTGAAACAGGACCTGGCTGAAAAATACCAGGCTCGCTGTTAAAAGTTGAGGTGCTGATGGTCAATGGTGGAGAGCGCTTTGAGGTGTGGACGGCTGGTTACCTTCCCCATTAACTAAGGACATCTGTGATTCGGTGCACACCACCTCCCAGTTCTGTTGCCATTTGTTCTGGGTACAGAACCAGAGATGCACCACCGAAAATGCTGCTTTCCAACTCTGACTGTTAAACGATGGTATATCATTTTTCTCCTCATCACAGCTAGTAATAGACAGCCACTTTTCCTGTAAACTTCCGACCCGTATTTTGCAGCTTCTACTTAGCATTGCCCTAAACCCTATCTGAAAGCTGAAATTGATGGAGCACTCTGCTGCTCATAATATTAGTTCCTTAAAGTAGACAGCAGCGTGACTAACCACGGCCTTGTTTTGACAGTTCTCGATAGGCTGGCTCAGGTACTTGTGTCAATACTTTGTTATGTAAATGTCTTTTCAGCTCTGCACGAGCATGCAGGCGATGGCTGGATTTCAAGCCTGTTTACCTTGGGAAGACAAGCATCGTCTTGTTCATGCAAGAAGATCTTGCCTTCATATGTTTACAAATGCCCAGAGAAGGAACTGGAGACATCTGGTGATGGCTTTAGACAAGAGCTAGCCAAAATATAGATAAGTTAAAGAAATATTTTAATTGAATGTATTGCTTAAGGGGAGACCTGGAACAACAAGAGCCTTGGTCACAGTCTTTGCAACCACGCTGGCGTCTTCTAGCTCCCATCCAACCCCTCCCCCTGAAAACCCATTACCTATCATCCCTTCCCCACCCACAGCCTCCAAGATTTCCTAAACTCCTTTCAGCTGCGCTCACACCTCACTACCCACTCACCTCTTATCAACCTCGGTTGCTCCATCCTGCTACTCACAACTTACTCTGCAGCCCCAGCAAAACCAGGTTTCTCCTTACCTGCTGAAAAGACTTGAGCTGGCTCAGAGCGAGTCCTTTGGAACTTGGTGGAGCCCAGCCGTGCCTTGACAGCCCCTTAACCACTTCTGCTCTCTTTGACCTCTCGTTCTCAGCTTTGCAATGGTCATGGTTGCAGTAGGTAATGGTTTGTTTTCAATTCCTTTAGCCAGGCAGCACTTGTGCAGTGTGAAAGGGAATGCTCCCTCGTGACATTAAACACTCAAGCTATTCAAAGAAGTATTTATCCTTCTTTTTAATTACAGGAAATGAAGTAGGATTTGTTGTGTTATGTACTGCCTAGTGGATGATATAATGCACCTTTTCTACAGGTAAAAACAATTCTATTGAATACAGTTCCAAGAAAGGTCTCTGTGGTGGGAAATATTCAGTCCATTGAAGTCAGTGACACAAGTCTGGCTGAATTCAGGAAGACCAAGATTCAACCACTAACTTAGAAATCATAAAAAAACCAGCAGTAAAATGATCAGATTGTTTAGAGGTTACCCTTCCATGTGTTGCTAAAGCTTTATGCTACTTAGGCTGGCTTGGTAAAGCTCTTCGTCTACAGCTGTGGTTGGCTGCTCTGTGCTTCACAGCCAAAAGCATTGGCTGGACCTTTCCACCGGTGATGGTTGATACCTCCATGATATTGCGTAACCCCATGCTGAAAAGCACGGACTGGTGTTAGACTAAATCCTTGGTCTAGAGGGAAATGACTTAGTGCATCATGGCCTGTGTAGGAGGGCTGCTGGACACTGGAATGGACGTACTTCGTTCTGTTTATGGGTTACTCTGAGGTCTGAGTTACTTAGGGAAGAACTAATGTTCCTTGGAAATGTCAGTCAGAACTTTTCATTTTAATAACATGCCTGGTTGAATTCAGAAGTGGCATTTTATATTGACACTGCGCATGAACTGACATGTCATTATACACATGCTAACCTAGATTTATAAAATAATAAAATCATTGTGGTTTAAATTCCCACAAAACATTGATAGAGAAAGCGTTATGCACTTAGGGGAGTAGCTCTACTTGCTAATGTGTTTGCCATTTTTTACTGACCTTATTGTGAATGCAACCTTGCTGCAGGCTCCTGCAAATTGGAGCTCTGCTCCAGTATTTCTGTTAATACCTGCAGAACCACATACTTACCGGAAGAGCACTCTATTCTTCCCGCCTTGCTTCTGGAATACATTAGCCTAATAACCAAAATGACAGTCTAGAATAATACGTCTTTATTTGTTGATGCCTTCCTTGGTTCTGCTCTGTGATAAGAGGCACAGTGACTTCATTCAGGCAGTGTACGACGCAGACAGTTTCTCTCCATTTCAGTATTCGTCTACCTGAAGGAAAAAACAGCCCGAATCAAGAAGAAAAAGGGTTTTCCTTTATTTTCTCGGTTAAAATAAAGCTACGTTAAGGGAACATGAAGTTTGCAAAAGCATGCTTTTGGGTGGTGGTGGTGGGAGAACCTGGGATTAATACGGTCAGTGCCATGTGATTTCAGACTTTCATACTCATGCATTACAACACCGTCTTTTGTTACAATTTGCGTATTATTTCAGTTGTACAGCAATTCTAATAATGTTATTTCAGTTTAAAATGGTTTTCAACTGCAAGAAAGGCAGGTCTTTCAGGGGATACTAAAGACAGGCGTCTGATTGTTGTGTTTCCTAAGCCAAGAGAGAGTGGAATGATTGAAGGAGGACAACAGGGGTGGTATTCATTTGGAGGAAGGTGGTGGGTTTTTTGGTGGTTTGACGTTACTTATCTCCCAGAAGTAAGAACTTAAAACTGGGAATGGGGTGGCTTCATGGCAGATCCTGCACTGTAAAGCAATTAAAAAATTGGAAAAGAAATTAAACAGCTGCATGGCATTATTGCCTGACTTGGAAAAAGAGCAACAAAGTGATTGACCTTTACTTGAGCTCTGTTAGCTTGAGTTGTTCTTCGCGTCTTTATTTGACTATGGTATCGGGTGATTTTAGGCTGAGGATGTCTCTGAGTTTTATAGAGTTAAATTATGATTTTATCGTTGCCGCAACAATGTTATTGTTCTTTTTTTATTAACTCGCTGAAACAGTCATACTAAGACTATATCTATGACTGGGTGTCAAAGTCTCGATTAAGCACGTAAATAGAAGACCATGCCTTCAGAAGAGGCCACATGCTCAAAAATTCCCCCAACTATTTGACTTTGTGCCGTTTCCTCTTCCTCTGTTACCTGAACGGTAGCTTGGCTCCCTCCTGGAGGGGTTTCCTTTGTATTGGGTGCAGGCAGTGTGATGCTGGTCAGTTGTGTATAGCTCTGTGTGTACTTGAGGAGAAAAAAAAAAAGGGGGGGGGGAGGGGAGAAATGGCTATGCCTTGAAAAAATTCTTGTGATTTCACCCTGAATTTTCAAACTTTATGTAATCTCGGTGTCGCGAATTTCTACTTGTGTTCCCATACAACAAAGTGGGATGGCAGCTAGAGAAGTGATCTAAGAAATTTTTGTAAAGATAATTTATTAGGCATTTACATAGAAAAAAAGGAGTAACAATTTAATAGAAATATGCCTCTGAGCAGATAAAGTCAAGTTGCCCCAAAGTGATTGTATCAGATCAAGGGCTGTGGAGAAATACAGATGAGCTGACCAAAGTTGTCTTGGGCAGTATGTATCTAGGTCATTAAAGTGAACCTTCTGATACAGTAAAGAATTAATTTTCTAACATAGTAGGGATGGAAAGCGAGAGAGGAACTGAAACTATGACATTTGTCTTTGAATTTAAAAAGGACACAGAAATTGAGGGAGAACAGTACTGAGGTGCTAAGGGAGGCACAGGGAGCTTGTAATGATCTTGTCGCTTGTATTCCACGGTAATGTGCCGTTCTTCCCTTCCTGCAGAGATTTCTATTGAAATTACCCCTATCTATTCTCTTCTAATAAACCTGCTCGTAATTAGTTGGACCTGAGTTGGTTTCTGAGATTTGCTTTGGAAAGAAAAATAGAACTAGCTGTTCTCAAGTAAAATGAACTTGATATTTAATGGCAGAAGGGGCTGAATTAGAATACGAGTCCAATAATTTGAGATTTTGGGGAGAAAATAGACAAAGTTAGACTTAACTCTGAAGAAACAGGAGCAAACTGACTGGGTGTTTCTTTGGGCTGGTGAATAGAAGTATTGCAGTTTGCACAAAAGAGAGTGGTTTAAATTTCTGTTGGAAAGAACAGAAAAATATGGTGGCAGGTTAGGAATGCGTACTGAGTGCAGAAGCATTAGAACATACACCGCGAGTTGAAAGTAGAAGGCACTTTGGTTCAATAAGTCATTTATAAATAGCATTGAAATAAAATAATGATATTTTAGGAACAAACATGTTATGCATTTTGAAGAGGTAACTTCTAAAATAGTTCAATAGTTTTCACATGATTAATTGCTTTGGACTTGAAACCTAATAGATATTTTTTTTTTCCTTCCTTTTTCGAAATGTCAAAGGGAGACATATTATGAACAATAAAGGCAATAGCAAGTCAGACTGTTTCTCTAATTCTTTCCAGAATTATGTATAATTTTACTAATGTTATTGTTCTCCACCTGTCCACCCCCTCTTTTTATAGATGTACATGGATTAATGTGCTAAAATGGAAATCTAATTTAGGGCTAAGCAAAGTATTTCCATGGAAATAATAACATTGTTGATGTCCTTTGGCTTGGGAAGTGCTCTAGAAAACGCAATCCATCAATTTTTCATCAGTCTAGACACAGGCCAGAAATAATGATGATTTTTGCAAATGAGTGCAGTATTAATAGCAACCTTTGTACTTGGATTTTGATGATTTTGAGCAGCTGCAGTTTATGGGTGTGTGTATATGTATGTGTATACCTATATATGCACACACATGGGTACGAATTTCTTGAAATTCAATTTGTTTTTTTTTTTACCACTTCATTTTTTCTTAGGTGTTCATCAAGCCTGAAATTTCCTTTGAACAGCTTTAGGTCTGCAAACTGTTCAGCATCATTTGTAGTCTCAGCCGTTTAACTAGTTCCACTCAAGTAAAAAGTACAAAGCACTGGCTATAGAAATGTGTAAAGTTTTGCACGAGACTAATGGCTTTCTTGAGATTATTCACAGGCAAAATTATAATAAACATTTGAAGAGGTAAGGATAAAGTAGTTTCACACTCAAAAGTTAAAATTTGTGTTCCGTTCTCCGCAGTGTTGTGTGCATGCACACTAGGTTTCACTGGTGGATGCGTACTGATGGTGCTGGCAGAGCTGAGAAATTACTCTGTGCCTCAGCTGGAAGCGCGTTAGCGCTCAGTATGCGCCCGCCGGATTCTCTTGGGTGTTTCCAAATGGCAAAACCAACACGGGAAATGTAAACGCACCATAATCTGGTGTAATTATTGGTACTTATTGAGAAAAATACAGCAAAACAGTATTTTTAGTAAGAGCTGGCATTATTTCGTATTGTCTACACTAGTATGTATAAAACTCATGGACCAAAGACCGTTAAACATTTTTTTTTTTTTTTAAAATATAAGAGAAAGTAAAGCATTTCCTTAAAAGTCAGTCTGTATAACCCGCTATTTACAAAGCCTTTATAAATTACAGTCTTTACTGATGAGGCATATTCACATTGCTGCTCAATTTATTTACTCAGGAGACCAATTTATTTTGCTACTTCAGTGCTAACTGTTTCCATCGACATCCAGGTCTGCTCTGACCAAGCAACTGTGACAAGTTGTTTATTGAACTGTAAACGGGCACTGTCTGACTCTAAACAATGGCTTTATCTAATTATAAAACCCCATGCAACATTTTAGCCCAGTGTTGTTGGTTATACAAACAAGACTTTAATGTTATTGAAAAATTAATTGAAGCCTGGGTACGCTGTGCTACAGTGAAGGGTATTCTGCATCGTGACTTTATAGACCGGTAGCTCGCGCCTGAAGTGAGCTGACCATATCGTTCTGACTGGTTTGTTGGGCACTATGGGTACCTGAGAGAGGACAAAAGGGAGAAGCGTCTTGTAAAGAACATGTAAAGGAGGTGGAACAACTGAACAAACTCGATCGCTTATGCTTTAAATGAATCTGATGTTATCAAAATGGGAAAATCGGTTCCTCAAGAAGTAGTTAACTTCCTGGCTTGGAAGTAGTAGCAAAAATTGAATAGACCCGTTTGAAAAAATACCAAAAAAACAAAAAACAAAAAAACCCAAAAAACCAAACCCTCTGCCGTTCTCCCTATTGCTTTGTCAGAAGATAATTGAGTGCAATCAAAGCTTTTGTCTTCGGCTGTGGTAAGTCAGCATCTCTAAGAGAGCTTTACCCAATGATCACAGAAAGAATTCAGAGGGTTTACTCTCATAGTTGGTGTATTTTTTTCTTTTTTGGGGGGGCAAAAGGAAACTAACCCAATCTTAACGAACAGTTTTGATACCGCAGGCCATATATAAAGGGAAAGAAAAACAAAAATAAAGCAGCTATATGTGTATATTAAAGAACTGAAGGCGACTAACATATTAATGTTCTGGTAACCTACGTGAAACATTTGTGAGTGAGGGCAAATATCCTTTCTGGTAAGACCTTGAACAAACAGTTGCAGTTTGTAAACAGAATTCACTTAATTCATCTTTATCGCTGAAAACTTTTTGGATTGCTTTTTGAGGCATTGCTTAATGATCTTGTGTAATTGGTTTCATGCGTTAAATCCCTATTGGTAGTTTCACTGTGATTTTCTTATGAAATATGAAACTCTTTAAAATTTAATGGTGAATTAATATTAATTTAATCAAATATTTTAATATTAAATCTATTAATATTTCATCTTCTACATGGCTATGCAGATTTTTGAAATCATTCCAGTGTTTTCTGACAAACTACTGGATTATACAAAGACTACTTGGAAATCTTTTTGCTCATGTGGCTCCTGCCCAGGTCGTTGGTTATTTTTATTCCGCCTCTAAAGCGAATGCAAATGAGATGCGGGGCACGGAGAAGCTAGAGAAAGTTTACCAAGTCTGATGGAGTCTGTAGTTTCCTTGTGCCTGGCTAGAATACTCTTAAGAAGAGCCCCGCGTGATTTTGCAGGTTAATCTCCGTTCGCAGCAGGGTTTGACTCGTATCAAGGCTGGCGTGCTTAGGCACCTGAGGGCTGTCACTGACAAGGGGCTGCGAGGAGATGGACTGCCACCGATCGGGTCTAAATGAGCCGGTTGCACAGAGCTGATAAAACCAGAGATTTACCGAAGTAGACAGGCCTGCGCTCAAACAAGCTCCTCTCTGGATTGAAACCCTGCCTGTCACTTTAATCAGTCATCTCCCCTGTCAGACCCAGTCGGCGGAGAGGCTGGGGTGGCACGGGAGGTGAGGCTGAGGGGTGGCATGGGGTGGTGGCCCGGCCAGCGCGGGGTGGCCTCCCCGCTGCCCACAGGGCTCCGGTGTGCAGAGGCAGTGCCATGGCACGGCGCTGCGGGTGTTTTGCAGCCCAGATGTGGTCCAAGAGGTGATAGGTAGTGCTAAAGCAAGGCTGTTTTTTCCAGGCGATCCATGCCTTCTCCTGCGTTTTTAATACAGCGTCGTTCTTGCACCCTGACTGTGCTTTTTGAGTAGCTGGAACAATCTCCTGGGCAAGAAGACGCGGGCTGCAGAGGTTACAGACCTGTCCTGCTGTAAAAGATGTAGTCAGGTATCTTATTGGATTCTTTCTCTTCACCAAAAATAAGTTTAAAACCCGCAAAAATATTTGCTCAAGATAGCAAACTTAGAGTGGAGATGTTACGTGTTGAATCTTATGCGTGCCATTAGCCAGAACTTGATCCCTGACGGCAGGGTGCTGCTGCCGGGCTTGGTGTCAGGAGCAATGTACCCCCGCTGCTTAGAGGATGGCAGATGAAATCAGTGTTACGTTATTTCACTTTAAATAAATTTAATTTTATTTTTACAGAAACATGTAAGATGCCGTTCTCATATCACCAAGATATCAAAGGAAATAGGAAAAGAGGGAAAAAAAAGTAAGGAAAAAAGACATTGGCCCCATGTCACAAAACATAGCTGGCGCTTGGTCATGGACACAGCACTCTGAGTCTGCTTGGCTTCTTAGGTGAACTTCACAGAGCACAGGGACCTCCTGTCCCCAGGAGCTCATGGGGATGAATTGGTAAATACTGCAAAGCTTTCTTTGCAGGAGCATTGGGGGTACGCTGATCGTAGAATCATAGAATGTTTTGGGTTGGAAGGGACCTTTAGAGGTCCTCTAGTCCAACCCCCAGTGGGCAGCTGCTCCTTCTTCCTGAAAACTGACCTCTGGGATCAAGCCCACAACGGAGCAGTTAGATCAGGGAGTGGAGGAGGAGGAAGGGCAGAAGTAGTTAGGAGTAAACAGTAAATAGTTTACAACCCCTCTTTGCAGCATCTGTGGCTGCTCCCCCCTTGAAGGGCTGCTCTCCTGGCACCTGGATGAGACTGTAAAAACTTGGTTGGTAACTCTGTGTTGTGTCTTGTTCTCCACCAGTGTTAGCACAGCTACAGCTAAGGGGCCAAACAGCCTGGAACAGGGGAGCTCTTGGGAAATTTGGATCTAAGCAAGAACTGGAAGGAGGAAATACTCTGAAAGCCCAGCCCTGCCAGCATCCTCTCTGCCTCTGTCCTTTTGCATAAGGCCCAAAGGTTCTGTTTATGGAAGGGTTGTGATAACCTTTGGTACTCTTCTGTTCACTCTGACCAGCTCGTACTGCTCCGGTACAAAATACCGTTCTGCTCCAGCGTACCAGGCTGTGCTTCCCATCTTGTTGGGCAATGTATCCCGAGGCCAAGGTACGGCCAGGATGACCCATGTGTTGTCCTTTTCACTTTGAATTGCTGCAGTTCCTTGTACCCATGCAGAGGCTTCGGTGGGTACCAAATACTGCTGCTGGTTTCTCCAATCACCCAAACAACGCTAGCAAGGAGCAGGCACCTGTTGCCACATCAGATCCCTGGGATTTTAAGGAGCCTTGAGAGGGACAGTAAGGATGCGCTTGTTGGTTTGGATTTTGCTGGCAATGAAAGCCATGCTATAAATTCAGCCGAGGGACAGTGGCTTGAACAAGTGGCAGTCAGATTTGTTTGCAGCAAGTTATCTAAGTAGGTGTAAATGATGAGAGGAAGAGCAGAAACCCAGGGTAGTGTCCTGGTAAGAGCTGGGAACGCGTCTGCTGGGGAAGGGATGGGTGAGAAGTATGGCTGGCTGTAGGGACTAAGCTCAAGGTCTGCGGTAAGGAATGCCTTGGGGGGATGAAAAGGGCAAGACTGTGGGTGCCTGCACCCAGGAGCTGAGGCTGCAGCCTCACTGCAGTGAGTTGACCACTACAACAGAATGAAACAGGAGATCACGTATAGCAGATTTCACTGAAACAATGGGTGTTCCTTGCGAGCTACCAGGGTCACAGAACTGCCAGAGAGGACTTGAGCAAAGGGAAAGATGGTGGGAATTGATATTTGGGTGGGAAGAAATTCAGTTTGGGTAGGAGATGTGAAAATGTCCCAACAAAGAAAAGGCTATGCATATATATACATGTATATATATATTGACATCTGTATTGCTTGACATCTGAAAATTTGGTTTGGGATTTTTCATAGGGATGATGTCATTTTAGACCCTGAGCTGATGGCAGAGCTGAAACGTGTTTTATACAGGTAACACTGGAGTTCAACCTCGTTGAAGGTGGTGAGTGTGATGATAAAGATAACTGCCTCGCATAATGCTTAAGTGTAAAAGATGATTCTGCTGCTTTGGGGAATCCCCAGGTGAAGCACCGGCCACCTGAAAGGCTGCCCAGCTCTGAGCTGCGCAGTTTTGGGTTTCATTGGGCTGAATGCAAACGTGGGAAATCGGAGAGATACTTCAGGTACCCACGTCTGTGTTCAATAACTGCAAGAAGGGCTGCACGACTAGAAATAGGCAGAGCAGCTCCCATTGAGTGGTTAGCAAAGAGCCAGAGAGGGGTTTGTGGTGGAAAGTTGGCTTGGAAGAGGCTCGGAATGACAAGCAAAGGAAAGAAACGGTCCCTGTCGGATGCCTTCTGTGCTCGGAAAGCAGGGAAATGTTTGTGCTCCTGGAAAAACAGCTGCAGCAATGAAATACAGCCCTTAGATTTTTCTCTCAGAAGCAGCAGCACGCAACAGGCCAGTGCTGGATAGCAGCTCTAGATGAAATACTGGCTTAGGGTTGGTGTCAGAATGGGTAACATGTTTATGTTTTTATCCTTATTGAGTTCAGCTCTTCCATCTCTTCCCATATGGAGCTGTTGCTGTAAATACATATCTGAAATCTATAATGACGTACCGAAGCCGCAACCAAACCGTGCATATTGATATAGTAAGGAATATTCGGAGTAAGTTGTTGGTTTTTTTTTTTTTTTCAAGTTTGGAAATTTCTGTTTCCTAGTCTCTGTACTTTACATTTCAAAATCAAAATCTGTAGGGATACACAGGCATAATGACAAATTGTGAAAACGCATGCAAAATAGCTTTGACCCTAGGAGCCCCCAAACTGCAGCAGACAGATGTACTTGCCAGAGCCAGAAGTAGTCTATCGAATCGTACAGGCACCGTAAAGTTAGCTAAAGCACTAATTAAGTATGGTCGTCTTAAGAGAAGAATTCATGCTTCGTCTTGGCAAGATGCCCATAAGAAAAAGATAGATCTGTCAGAGTCTTGCAGGCTGCAGTAATTAAGGTTTAAAATACTTCCCGGTCTAAAACAAGGATTGTTCAGACAGAGCTAACTGTTTAAACAACGTCCCTTATGAACTGACATTGCTCTTCTATTTCAGAATGACATGTTTGAAATTTTTTTTGTTTTTTTTTTTTGTTTTGTTTTGTTTTTTTTTTTTTTTTTTTTTTTGCTACTGGCTTCTATCCAGAAACCCAGAAATTGGGAAATACTCATGAACACTTTTTTTATAGAAGCTGAGAGGCTAGGAAACAATTATATGGAGTAGCCAGAACATTCTGTGTGGAGGTAGTAGAGAAAGTAGAAAATTAAATTTTGTACCTCAGAGTAGTTAGGAAAAAAGGTTATCTGTCTGGAGGTTTTGTTCTCTTCTGTCTGTGAACATGTGGTTCTATTGATGTTAATTGGAGCCATCCAAACACCTCCAGACTTTAAGGATTTAAAATTTATTTCCAAATCTTGTGTCTCGGCTCGCATCCAAACCTGCAAGTTGTGGAGGAAAGAGATCTCCGTCGGCGCTTCAGCGCTTCAGTCAAATTGCTTTAAGATTTTGATTAGTGAGTAAATACAAAATGAAAGGTCAAGCTGATTGCATGTACCCCTGACTTAAATAGGATAAACGCATCGCATGCGCGTGCAATCTCCCAGCGTAATTTTGGATAACGTGTTATCTTGTTGGATCTCTCCACTCAGACAACCTATTTTCCATTCAGAAAGGTCAGTCTGGTTTTAAGGATGCAAGGTATTCAGGGGCCCAAGACTGCGAACCTTTTTGTAGTGCCCTGTTATTCTGTGTTATATTTCAGGTGTAATCCAATACTTGTCTCAGAAAAGTCTGCCCTCTGGCGCAGCCGTTCCACTGTCATAAGAGTTTAGTTTTCTGTGATCTCAGTGGTATTTAACAATAAGGTCTGAACCGCATGTTTAGCAGAAGCTGTGGGAACATGGATGTCAAGTCCATTAATCACGGATAAAAAAAAAAAAAAAAACACCATAAAAATCTCCAGGCTGGACTGTCAGCCAAGGATTAGCTGTGCCCCCACTGCAAAACCTATTCAAACAACCCACCGATTAGGTCAGCTTGTCCTTCTGACCTGAGATTTTTTTTTTTTTTTTTTTAGTAGAAACTGGCAGTTACAGCTATAATCCTTACAGTACTTGAGGCTGTGTATAGATAGGCGATTGGAAGACCATAGGTTACTCCCGTGTAGTGTTTACTTCACCGATGTCAGGCTGACACAATTGCATAAAATCGATACAAACCGGCATGTTCTGAGAAGCAGATGAATGCATGAGCTGGAAGTGTTTCAGCAGCGCTTTGATAGCAGCTTTTGAACGTGTTTCTGTAACTCAGCAATTCGTTTTCGGTCAGAATTTACTTGGAAGGTAAATAGGAGCTGTACATCTTTATTAAAAGGTAAATAGGGCCAAGTTATCAGCATGTTTTCTAAATAGAATCATAGAATGCTTTGGGTGGGAAGGGACCCCCAGAAGTCACCCAGCTCAGTCCCCCTGCAGGAGCAGGGACACCTTGAACCACATCAGGTTGCTCACAGCCCCGGCCAACCTGGCCTGGAATGTTCCCAGGGATGGGGCCTCCACAACCTCTCTGGGCAACCCATTCCATAGCTCATATACTGAAAAGATTAATTTTTTGCAGTGATGACGTGGCTTGATGTAAACAGATCTGAGGGGCATACGAGGAGATCGAGCGCATGGCCACAGAAGTTTTGACTGGGTTTGCTGCTTTGGCTTGGCTAACAAAAACAAGCCACATCTCTTTTGGTGGTGCCTGGTGAACTGTCTCCATCTTTGGAGTGACATTGTGGTGTGGTGGGTGAGTTGGGGCGACTTTTGGTTTTTATCTGGTTAAAGAGGGTACAAAGATGTCTTGCAGTCCTCTGTTGTGGAAGAAAGTTTTATTTTCCTCTACTGCAGCTCTCAATCAATGTGGCGGTTCTGCATGGTTAACAACACAGCTCCAGAATCCTATTACTATGCAAAGTAATTTCAAATTATTTCGCAAATAAATTGCTCAGACTCTGTTGGATTTCCTGACTTTCTGGAGTTATCTTGAATTCTCAGAACCATTTGGCCCCATTCATTTTCATTTGCAAAATTATCTGTAGTATGGAAATCAGCGTTAATTATTTCTCTAGCCACCGTTGTCATTGCTAGCCAAACCTGACGTTTCGAATCTGTGTCTCATTAGCAATTCTGATGGATAGTTGCTCGTTCAGCATGGTGTCTCTGGCACCTTTTCTGGCCGTCTTACTCCAGGCTGCCCAGAAGGTCAGTGGGAAGGCAGAGCCGGGTGGGATACTCTCACTCCGGAGTTCGATGCAGTAATGTGCTCTTGCTGGCTGGCATCTGCCTGGGCTTCCAGGGGCTTCTCAAGGTGCTTGCCTCAAACCATATGGCACTAATTACTTCGCGTCGTCCAGGCCTGGCAGATTCCGTCCCCTTCACCAGCTGCAAGGGTAGCTGGAGCCAGCTCCAACAGGCTCTGTGGGTATTTAATCTTGCTGGCTCGGGAACTGGCTTTGGACTGGGGCGTCAGGTAAGGGATGTGGGAGATGTGCCCAAGTAGCAGCTCTCTGCACCAGCTTTTGGATGCGGGCTGAGAAGGACCTTCATTTGCATTCATCCTCTTGGTATAAAGTATTTTTAAGGTGTTTGACACCATTAAGATTTATATTTAAAATTTAATTATACACTTATTAAAAGGTTGAGGCAGAATATGAAAACGTAAAATGAGAATTGAAATTAAATGTCAGATTAGGGTTTGCTTTAGGGTCTGCAAAATTTGGCGTACCTAGAATATGGCTTTAAAATGTATAGCAGCTTTAATGAGTTCTCAATATCCCTGTATTTCTGAAGCTCTTGAGAAAGGAAATCATTTTTCACTTCTGTTAGATAATGAATAATAGGCCAAGCAGAGCAAATTCTGAAATTTGATATTTTTTTTCAAAGAACCATTATATGTAGTAAAATGATGACAATGGAACTTGTTTATTAAACTAATGTAGTGATTTTATCACTTCATTCTTGGTATCTTAGTACCTGATATTAGCCTGGTATGGTTGCCATGGTAACCGAACACTGTTCCTTTCATTTGACCTTAAGTTCAAGCCCTGCTGTTGCAGCAGAAATGCCAAGAACACCTCCACTTTTATTAAAAACAAAACTATCAAATACATGCAAAGAGAAAAAATGGGCGAAAAGAAAGGACAATCTGACATTACATTGTGAAACCAAAAAGGAGAAGAGCCCACTTTCAACTAGCGGAACAAGAAATAAATAGCTGTTAAGATACATATGTTCATATCGTGTTCTGTCCTTAAATTCAGCTGTGTTTGGATTGATTTCCTCCATCGCCATTACATTTACTATTCACTGCAGAAGTGGCCACCCTTTATAAACTTGCTCTTAATTATTTGCTTTGAGAACCTGTTGGCTTTGTTCTTGAAGAGCAGTGTTGACCTGCTCGGTTCAATGTACCAACCGACCGCCAACGGCAGAAAATAGTTGAAGAGGTTGGAGAAGGTTCAGATTAGGGTTTGGCCAGAGGAGAGCTCCTGCTGGCTGGTGTTTGGGGGCTTCTGTGTTGTTTCTGGCTAACTTGGTCATCCTGCATGACTTTGGGGCTAGTGATTTTTTCGAGGCTCTGATCCACATCCCAACGAAGTCCATTTGGTCTTGGATGGAACCCTGAAAATGGGGAAGTTCTTGGATATTGCTGGAGGAGATGACCATTCCTGAGGGCAGCTAGTGGGGCGGGCTGGAAGCAGCTCCTGGGGTGGTGGGGTGGGATAGGGACAAGTGTGGGGCAGGAGGGCAGCAGAGGCTCCTAAAGAGAGACCAGAAGATCATCTGAGGTCTTGGTGGATAACATGAAGCAGATTTATCCCAGGGATGATGTGTGCTCCCGTTGCGCTTTGCTCCCATATGACGAAGTTGCTCTTGGGGTGTACTGTCCTGAAGACATGGTCAGGGCTCCTGAGCTGTCCCCCTCCACTCACAGAGCACTGTGGCTGATTTCTTTTCAAATTTCAATTTTTTTTAGAGGTGGCTATGTTCTGACTCTAACTTAAGGTTAGTGAGAAAGGTTGTTTCTCAAAACTGGGACAGATTCTTCATTTCCAGGTTACTAGTGACACAGCTGGCTGTCATTTCTTAATGTTTCCTACAGTTTGCTCTAGTAAGAACAGGTGTGAAGGAGCAGAAATTTTTAGGATATTGGAAATATGATATTGGAAAGCCTGCAAATTACCAGAGAGGGTAAGAGCAAGGATATCTGGGCACCAACTAAAAAAATGACAAAGAACAGTGCTGCTAGTAACAGGTGTAAAAGGGAACAAGATAAAGGTTTATGAGTACCTAGGAAATGAGAAATTGGTTAAAAAAAAAAAGTTCAATTCTGCTACCTAATGGGAAAGGGAACAAATAATGCTTGACAAGGAAAATTATGAAATGCTTAATCGTTACTGTGCCTCAATTTTTACTAAAAGAGATAATAGTTACAGGCTGTTTAATGCCATAAATCAATGAGGAGGAGAGATGAGAAGGTAGGAAGGCCCATCTCAAAGCATACTCTGCAAATCAGAGCGTGCTCACATCAGTGGAGTTTGAAAACATATGTTGTGCTGAAGGAAGTGGCAACTCTATTGCAATCTTTGGAGAGATTATGGACACAAATTAAATCAACGACGTAGTGGAAAAAGGAAAACCTATATGCCTTTCTGCCTTTGCCTCTATGTGCTGTGCTGCTTGCAGTTTGTCATTTTTGCAACTTCAGGGAAGATGCTTGCTTCATAAGCCCGCAGTGATCTAAACTGGTCTAGGTTTGCAAAAAACCCAACTAAGATATTAGTTTATAACCTCAAAGTTTCAATTTGAGAACCATGACAGTGACTTAAAAAAAAAAAAAAGAAAAAAGAAAAAGGTCAAAACTCAGGCAGACCTAAAAATTAAGATCTTGGTATCATACACAGCATGGGTGGTTACACTTCTTGCCTGGGTGGTTATGCTTCTTGCCTGCCCAGAGAACGTGCTTTGCCAAGTCCTGCAGCAGCTGCTCTGCTTTTCATCATTTATTGCCGCTGAACTTCAGTAGGGAGCCTTTCTGAAGGATGTTGCCCATGCTGCAGCACTTGCCACGCATCTGCACAAGCTGCCCCTATCAGCCACTGTTTGGGCAAATCAAGGTGGGTGGCTGGTTGGTTGTGTCTTTAGTGCTGAGGAATGGGACTGTGGGAGCTCCTTTCAGCCGTGTAATACTGTCTTGGCCTGGGATGTTGGCTGTTGAGGGCTGCCTCAAGATTAAAGGAAATGTGTATGAACTTAAGCAGTCTGTAAGCAGTGGTCATTAGGAATTGGTGTAAAACTCTTCTAATATAAAAAAAAAAAAAAAAAGATTGCATCAGGACTGGACACTGACAGCAAGCACGAGTTGAACGCTAAACCTTTGGTCCTTGAGAACGCTAATGCATGGTTGCACTAGAAGCCGAAAAGCTGGGAAGGGCATGCTGGGTGCGGCATGGGACTGGCTGATCCCTAAGGGCTGGCGAGCTGAGGATGAGCATGGTGGGGATCCCCAGAATGGCACCTATCGTGCAGTGCCCTTGCGCACTGCATGGGGCCAGCCCAGGACAGTGATTGGGGTCGGACACACAGCAGTGATTGCCAGGCAAGTCCATGGTGATGAAGCAGGTCTGACGTCCAGAACAGATAAATCCTATGGTAACGAGGAATTGTAATCTAGGTGAGATTTCAAGGTTTTTGACAGCCCTAAAGTTTAATGGTTCAATTTTTGCACTGCTGTAGTCTACAAGTATGGATCCCCTCTGGGGGTGTTGTTGATTTTGTTGTTGGTTTCCCCCCCCTTCCCCTTTTTGAGACTTATAGCTCTATTGGAGTGTAATCAAAAGCCGAGAGTAACTCGTTTATTGTTGCATTTCCTCAGAACAAAATGATAGGGAAAATTCTGCATTCCTGGAGAATTATCATTGCCTTCAAAGTGTAAAATGTGAATACAAATTAGTTTGCAAATATCATTCTAACATCAGTAATTTTCAGTTGAAGAAACTGTGAACAAAGTATAAATAAGCTAATTGTTAGCGTTCTTCCCAACACAAATGATGCCTCGTGAATTCTGATCTTATGGGAAATAGATTAAAAAAAGAACAAGAAGCACAAGCACGTGAAAGTCATTCTGTGCTGTTCTAAAACCTTCTGTGCTGTTCTTTACCCTTTGGTAAAGCTGGAAATCCCAATGAAGAACTTGGTCTTCCTTTCTGTTAGTATCATGGCCATGATACAAGCTTGTGTTTTATTTTACAGTAGCAAAAAAAGAGAATGTGATCCCAACACCGGTGTAAAACAAAAAGGCTTTGCCCAAGGTTGGATGCTTCTAACTTTTCTTTTGAAGGTGCTCAACTCATCTTTTTTTCTCTGAAAGTGAGCCACAGATCTCATCCAATGAGCTGTACTTGCTTAACTCCTCCCAAATAGGATGAGCACCCACTATCAGGCTGTAGCTTCTGGTCCTCGGTGTGTAGCTTTGGGGTTGTGGGATTTCAGGGTTGAAACCCATGGAAGGCCCTGGGCACTGCGTGCAGACAAGTATGGGGATCCTCTTACTTTCCCTCAAATAATACACAGTGGGGAAAAAAAAAAGAAATCAAACCAGACCTTCCCCTTCTCTTCCAACCCTTCTGTGTTTGTTCTAGAGCTCAAGAGTCTGGCACAACCCCACTGCTCTTTCAGAAGTGCCTTAAAGAGTTACTTTTGCCCTTTGCACAAGCATGACCCTGCAGGTCTCCAAACCGTGAAAATCAGAAGTTTCAATGTTTTGGTCTGCCCATCACAGCCTGGACATAACTGTGAAAGATCTGCCATCAAAATGCTTGGCAAACTATTATTTATGAGGTAGTTTAGGAAAGGTTGCAGGCGCCCCATTTATCACTTTCCAGAGTTTAAGTAAATATTGTTTTGTTAAAGGTGTGTAATGGTCCTAAAGCTTCCTTTGAAGCAAGGTTTCTGTTGGGAACTCAAGAAAATATTCTCTCCCCCCCGCCCTGCCCCGAACTATAATCTAATGTAATTAATTTTTGGTTGTTAGCTGAGGAAAAAGATAACTTTGAAACAGATAATGAAGATATAGTTGACCCTCAACAAAAAGTTAAGCTGTTTATCTAATAATACAAACAATATTATTAAGCTTTTAAACTTGGCTAAACTGAATAATTTAAAATGCAAAATGCATAGTTCTTCCTCTGAGTGATTCTTTGTCTATCAGAAGGTGAGTTTTTCCTTCATTTCTTCTTAATGCTGGATTCCTGCAGTAATTAGTGATCTTGATTCTGTGTTAGTCTTGACCAAAGTGTCTGTAGGGTTAGAACAAGAAGAATCCATTAGGATAGTTTTAATTGAAGCAGCTATGAAAATGGGATAAAAAATTTCCTTAGAAATGCTACCTAAATGACCACTTCCTCAGGGAAAAAAAAATCAAATGAAAATTCTTTATTAGTAAAGATAGCAAATTTCATTTTGATTCTTAGTTTCCTTTTTATTTGCATGTTATTCAATTAGAATCTGCTTGCCCTAGCAATATTCTGTGTTACTATTTCCCTTGTATTCAAACGCTTAAGATCACTATACTTTATATTTCTTCTCTAGATTATTTATTTAATGTAACAATGTCATATAAACCATAAACTCTCCTGGTGTAACTCAACCAGGAGGCAGTTTGACCTAGAAGATACTGTTGCCTTTAGTAATAGCATACTACATGGCTACTAGGACATCATTGAAAAGCATCTGAGGAATGAAGAATTGAGAGAGAATATTTTAAAATTCTTCCAAAATAGTATTTCCAGTGTGATTTCTGTAACTGTTTGTACAGGAAAACCTGCTTGAACATGAACTATTTAAACATAATGTGCCTTATTGAGCAAGAACTGGAAATTCAGACTTGTTCATTCCCAACTTGACTCTTCCAAGGTGTGTGTAGGAAGGCCATATCAAGTTCAGTTTTTTACGGCTTTGCTGTGAAATCAGGGAAACCTTTTATTTCAACCTAGCTTTAACTCTAGTTCCTGTGTTAGCCTAAAAGAAAATTAAATTAAGTTTTGGTGCTGTGACATTTGTAATTGGTACAAACAAAATCCGGAGTGATCAGTGAATTCTTTCTAGAGTGTCCATGTTTTACAGAGCTCTAATATTTACGGTAAAAGTCAATTATTCATTAAAATGACCCTTTACATCTCTTAATTATTTTTCATTTATGCTACTTGAACTACTGACCGAGCCCAGGCTCTCCAACACGGTATGGACGGGCCACATGTACTGGCACTGATCATCAGCTGCTCTGTTGGCTCCTTGGGGCAGTTTCAGCGTCGCAGGGAGGTGTGAGGCGTGATTATCAGAACCATGCTGGTTTTTCCATTTCGTTCTCATCTCGTTATCTGATCACTCAGTGGGCTGACAGCATATCAGGTGATGGACTGGAATCAATAATCCCCCACCGGGGGGATACCAGGTTGTACACCTCAGTGTCTGGATTTTTTAGTTTTCAGAGAGAAGTGTAGATTTAAATAGAAAAAAACATTCCAGAGTTAAAAAGTCACGTGTGTCTGGCATTCAGGATGGGTCTCTGGCATGAGGAGGCTGGCTAGTGCAGATAGGTCTCTGGCATGAGGAGGCTGGCTAGTGCAGTGTGCTGGGATTCGGATGAGCTCTGCTCAAATTGTGGCTTTTTCATGGATATCCTTTTTTTTTTTTTCCTTTTTTTTTTTTTTTTTGCTGTGACTGTTTCCGCTGACATGACTGTTACAAGGATAACTATGCATATAGTTGAGTCAAGATTTTTTTTTTTTTTTGACGAAAAGAAAAGAAAGCTGTGCTGTTAAAACCTGGTGTTTTGGGGACAAATTATAGTTTTACTATTTTAGCTAGTGGGGGTAACAAATTACTCTTCTACTTTTCATCTGCTTATCTTTCCAGAGCAGCCAGTGGGAGAGGAAGAGCATCT